>NC_135503.1:33884697-34079241 GCF_052857255.1 Amblyomma americanum | reverse complement strand
CCAAGGCCTCCACTCATGACTATACCTACATGTCGAGATGATATACTAGAGTCGTCGCCCTTGTTTCCGCGTGTTCTCACCTTGCGCGTAGAGGTGAACCCGCATTCGACAGAGTAGGCTGCAGGCAGCAAAGGAAAGCACGTCCAGTATGTCTACGAGCGAATCGAACATGTGTCTGGGTCCGCCGTAACCAAACAGCCAAAGAAGGTTCTGTGGCACACGTGACTCTACACGCGTGGCCCTCGCGTGTTCGAGGCATTCCTGCGTAAAGGCGGTTTCTGGACGGGTCCGTCCTCCGCCACGGCCGGCACCGCCACCGGGTTATGGCCCGTAAAACAGGTCTCGGCCTGTCTTCAAAGCTTCCGCAGCCGCCCAATGAAACATGGGCTCACCGACAGGCGAACGCAGTCTTGCGTATACCTGCTTCGAAGCCAATAGCCGGAGGCTTGCCGACTCCCACGGTCTTCGCGTATGGGACGTGCGCGCCGTGGGCGGCTGAGTCGTGGCCACTTCTTTTATGACCGCCCCGAAGCACTTTTTAATCCTCCTAAACACCTGCTTTTCAAAAGTGCTCCTTCTTGTAGGCTTGTCTGTCGTATGGGACCGCTCTTGGGAGACTAAGAAAACTTGCTTCGTGGGCCCCCAGGTTCTAGAAAAGAAAAGCAATATTTATAAAGGCAAAGTCTGGCTTAGCAGAAGACTGCATGTATGCGAGACATCTGGGAGCTGCGTACAACTTCTGGCACCTGCTAAGAAATCTGTAACGTAATACAGTGGTTTGAGGCTGTACCGGTGGATTACTGGTAGTAACGTGCACAGCGCGTCGAAAACGCCGACGCGAAATTGACTTGAAAATGTTTTGCAGCAAATTCCGCAGTTTACACCTCAGCGTCTATCGAAGGGCGAAAGTGTACAAATGTAACCCGTATGAACCTCGCTCAAGTTACCTCGACATTAGTTTGAGAATTAAATTAGTGAAGCGTAAGAATCAACGAAGTTTAGCAGCACTAGTCACTCCAAACTCCTTGTCTTTTTTTCCAGGAAAGTAGGTAAAAAAAATGACACAACGAGATATGTAACGGCTAATGAAATTAGTAATATGTGCGCGAGTAGCTAACAGTCATCGGGTCTTTATTGTCTTTTTTCCGTCCAGCTATCAGTGCTGACCATATTTCCTGGGAACGGGTTGGACCGGAGCCACCTGGAATTGAGTTTGTTTATTCAGGCAGCCAGAACGTTCGCAGCGTGATTACAGACAGACCGCCACTAAACTCAAACCACCTGTTATATGCGTACACACAGCTGAGGGTCTATATAGCATTTGCAGACTGTACAACGCCTCTCCGCTTCACACACGACACCAAAGGACGACGGCTTCTTGGAAAGTGTCCATGTCCTTTCAGATTGCACGGCGGGCTGCGCAGTCGTGCGGAAAGGCCCGAATGTCCTTCCCACAACAATAAGGACCAAGACCTTGGAAAAGTGGCTGACGGACTCTTTGCGGAATAACGTAACAAAAAAAAAAACATGGTTAAGCTAGCCACACGGCTCGGCCTGGTCGAGTAGTAAACAGTGGGTGACTTCGGACTAGGCGTTTTGCATTAATAAGGCTTTGCATTAAAAAGGATGACAGATGTACACTGTCACGCAACAGCAGTGCCCTGCGCAATCGCTGCCCCCTCCCCCCCCCCCTCCCCCCCCCCCCCCCCCCCCCACAGGATCGCTTGTTGGCGTGCATAAACGTTGCCATATCACGTACAGGTAAGGAAAAAATAAAAAACAAGATCAAGAATTTCAGCACTTCACCTTCGTGATCAATCTCCTTCGGTCAACACCGCGAGCTGTAATCTACAACTCTGCGTTGTTACTCAAGGCCGCATACGAACAGCTCCTCGTACTTGGTATTGATTGCACTGCAGAGAAACGGTAGCTTGCCAGTCTTGAAATATCACGAACCAAAATCACCTAAAAAGTGTGTCGCGAAATCCGATCCCAGGAATCAAATTGCAGTTCCCTGTCGTGTATGCCTTTTGATATTGCGTAGTACAGCATACCCAGCATACCCCCCCCCCCCCCCCCCCCCCCCCCCTGTTGAATGTGCGACTGTGGCGCTCTGTTCCAAAACATGAGGGAACTGGTGACGGTCAAGCTTCGACGGTGAAGTGACGGTCAAGCTTCGACAGAGGCGAAATGCATAAGTGCCTGATTCCGGAACGCGTTACAGAATCCCGTGTGGTCGAAATGATCCCGCGGAGTTCGCCACTATTAGGCGCCTCATGGCATCCTTAGCTTTCGGCTCTAAAAATCCGTTTCTTATGTTAATATTACACGGGGGATGGTGGGTACAGTAGCTGCTCGTGGTAATTCAGAGGGCGCACTTTAATACAGTTTATCATGGTTAAGAATCTGACTGTATGAGCAGGTCATTTTCCATTTCATGTTTCCTACTGCTGTCTAAGGCAGAAAAAGCAAAGAGGTCAAGGGGTAACGGATATACGTCCAAATATCTACGCATTTCACTCAGTTTTTATAATAATGACAGTTCCTGATTGATTTATCGATCGATCGATTGATTGATTGATTGATTGATTGATTGATTGATTGATTGATTTAGTGAGTGAGTGGTTAATTTATTGATAAATTATAACGAATGAATGAATGAATGAATGAATGAATGAATGAATGAATTATTGATGGCTTGATTATTTCTTTATTGACGAAGTGATTGATCGGATCGCACTCTGCTGCGAGTTCATCGCATCGGTTCTCCGCCGCCTGCTTCCTCAGCACATGGGCTTGGCTGCGCTGCGCTAGACGACACCTTTTCACCGCGACTGCCAACTCATAAAGCTCGCGATCCTACCTCCTATGTCTGAAGGGGTTTTGAAATCACTCACGCAGCAAAACCTGTCGAGTGCTGTTTCCGTCTCGGCAGCGCATCTTTCACATCTGTCTCAAGCAGCCGCTCACGCTCGAAACTATAGTGTTCAAATCACCCGTCTCGGGCAGAGCACGCACACCCGACAGTAGCTTGCTGCATCCTGGTCACGATTGCTTTCATTGCTTTTATTCGACAACCACGTGGTTATACGCGACGACTGCCTCATTCTGGCGCGCATGCGCCGCGTCAGCCGGGGCATGATTTACGCGCCCGCAGCCGTATTTATAGGAGCTCGTCGCGTCCGCGCCGCGGCGCTGTGGGTAGGCGGGGAGCTATCGGTCGGACGCATCTCCGCGCCGCCGCGTGAGTTATGCCCGACGCGTGGGGGCGCCGGTGTGCGCGACACGCGCGCTCATCGCTCATGAAACGAGTCAGCACCCAATTCAGAGGCGAGATACGGGACTTCAGCCCAGCCGGCTGTGGAGACGCGCGCCGCCGCCGAAGAATCGAGGTTGGCCCGGATAGAGCGAGCAGCCGTCGCCGCCGAGTCAAGCTCCGGGCGGTCGACCCCGACAACGGCGTCATCGGGGCACATCTCGTACCGCCCACGGTGCATGAGAGATCGCCGAGTCGTCGTTGTCAGTGACGGCCGCGGCATCGGTGTCATCTGCCGTACACGAGCGCCATAAGACTGCGGGCGTATCAGGCCAGCTGTCGCTGGCTCGTTAAGCGAGGCATATGCATGAGCGCTTAACTCTGCGCGTCGAGTTTAAGAGGCACTCGGAGGAAGCCTTTCTAGTTTAAGTTCCGCGACGAAGCGATATTACTGGCATCGCTTATCGGTCATCTTTAGGGTGTAACAATGACGGCGCAGGTTCTTCGCTTCGGGTCCTCCTTTTGTTTTGCTGCACTGACCGAATGCGGGCAATACGTTCCATGGCTAGAAATGCATCCTTCAGGTATGTCTGTCGTATATCATCGTGTTCTATTTGAGGTACTTCCGAAAACGGGCCAGTTCTTCCAGTGGGTACAAACAACCACTGACCAGCTGCACGGCGAGGGTAGTGGTTTTATTATAAAAATAATAAAAAAACTTGCAAGAAAAATGTGGATGTCGGCCGCGGGAACTACTATCGGTCATCTTGGGCACCTGAGATGCGGCCAGGAGAAATGTGAGAGACAGGGGAGAAGAGAGGAACGAGGAACACAGGTAGGGTTTGGTTTATGGTTTATGGGGGTTTAACGTCCCAAAGCGACTCAGGCTATGAGAGACGCCGTAGTGGAGGGCTCCGGAAATTTCGACCACCTGGGGTTTTTTAACGTGCACCGACATCACCGACTCAGCCACCGCGGCGGCCCACAGGTAGGGGATAAAGCGAGAAAGGATAGGGGAGAACATACACAACCACTCACAAGATTACACTTACACCGACATGTACACTAAGAAATAGTAATACCGCTCGGGGAAGAGATCAGAGCCGATAAGCTTACCCTTATCCGTCTCGTACACGCTGCACAAGACGGCCAATATCTCATAACAACATACAACATAATATAGTGGCCTTTTATAAAAGTGAGCCCACTAGAGGAGAGCTTACTGCCTGTAAGACTGTAAAGGTACTCCACTATTCCTGTAGCTCTACACTCTAAACACGAATACAACCATATGGGTGTAAAAAGGGGAGTAAGCTGTGCTCTGGCGCTCTCCCTTTTATGAAAGGATGTGCTCTAGAGGACATTTTACTCCCTTCCTTCCGTTTATAGTGTATCATTCGCGTCGTACGCTACAGCTGAGTTGAAATCCAGGTACCGTCAGAAACTTAGCTACTCTAATCAGTGCATGCCTCTGTCTCCCTAGCGATAGTTCTAATTTCCAGGTGAATGGCCTCCGAGTAAGGTGCCAGCAGATCTGCCGAAGCAAACTTCAATAACCAGACTGTGACGGCGACCTGCACAGAAGATTCGCGTGGCCTCTTGGTCTTCTACACAGGTCACGGCAGTGCATGGCAGCTTATTCACTCTGACTAGAGTCACTAAATAAAGACTTAGAGTTCCGTCACTGCAGCACGGCGGTAAGCAGGGGCGGCCATTTTGTTGTTTATCATTGTTGCCAGATTGCCGCTTCGGCGACCTCGCCGCTAACTTTGGCCCGGCCATTTTGTAAACAACGCTGTTAGCCACCCTCCGCTGCGGCGGGGATCGTAGCCGTACGGCATGGAAAGCGGAAAGCGCCTGAAGCGTTTTCCATCATTCTGCGAGTTCAAACAGCCAACAACGCAGCAAAACGGCATCCTCGTATGCTCTTGTGCAGCTGAAATGCTGTAAGGCGCGGAATCCCTGGTCACTGAGTCGGTCACCGGCAGCACTCGCAGCACTAGAACTACCACAGTTGCCCGACTGAAAACGCATAAGCCACAAAATGGCAGCCCCCATGAACCGTAGCAGTGTAAACAAATATCACGTGATGCAAACTGACCAATGATCGTGGCGGCGGCACAGAACAATAGGAGAAAAGAGTGCCGGTACTCTAAGTCTTTATTTAGTGACTCTAACTCTGACTATTTGACATTATGCTATAGCTTCCCGATGTTCCCGTCCAATATGGGCGCCAACGACAGGTGTTGGCGTTGGCCGCTGCCATGCCAGCAGGTTATCTTGTACAGCAGCGGCTGATTTAGCATGTGGCGAGACCTCGACTTCTATTCTAAATTATCGTGCCAAAACGCACATGCTTGCTTATTTGTTTTAGTTCTTGTTCCCTTTGGGAGAGCACGAACTCACGGTCGGGAACAAGAACAAGCCATGGGCCAAGGCCACTAGTTTTGTGCATGTCCTTGCATTTTTTCCCTTCGTGACGTGTGCTCATCGCGGTGGAAAGATGTGGAGTTAAAACCCTGCATTTTTCTCGCGGTTTCTCCCTTTTCGTACATTAGCGTTGCAGGTCTTTCGCGCAACAGATTGCGCAAGACGCGAACATGGCTGCACTAATTAAGATGTTCACGGCTGATTATTCAGGTGGGCTTCAACGCAAAGCTTCTTCATCCAATTTCTGGACCGAGCTCTCGACACTACAGTGCCTCGCGTCTTCTCTTCGGCGTACTCATACCCTGCATTTTCTTTAAACGGCAAATGGGCGAAAAAGCTCGACGTTAGCCCACATCGCCGTTCGGTCACGCATTGCCTACACAGACGCGGACGTGTTCATCGGCGCTCCTGTCACGGCAGCCCGAGGTCTGCCAGAGCAAAGAAGAGCGCGCGTGCCCATGAAGCCACGCAATTCGTGAGCAGAGTGCGGCGGTGATTACATTCCTCTGCGGTTATTAAATAAGGAAGGGCATCCAATTAACGCCGCACCGTTTCGTACGTCTCGAGTCACTACAGCCCGGTTCGTATAATTAAAGACAAAAAACAGGGAATAAAAAGAGAGAAGAAACGACAAGTATAGAGATATAACTCCTCTCGCGTCGGTTCTAATCGCTCCGGCGAGCTGCAGCGATCCAACAGAGCCAGCGAGTGAGCGAGCGGACGACACAGGTCTCATAAGAACTAGAAAGCGAGTGCGTTGTATTCATGCATGCAGTATATATAACTGGAGGGGCGCGCGCGCGTTCGCACACCGACGCACAGACTCAAGCAAACAACACTGCTAGCATCTGAAAGCGGCGCTGGCTGCGAGGCAGTGATTAATGGCGACACGGTCTCGCTTCCATAGGTGGCGGCCGCCGCCGCCTCGGGCTTGTTTCTTGGCGAGGTTAGCTTGCGGAGGTATACTCTGTAAACCTCTCCCTTTTCTCCTCCTCCTCCTCCTCCTCTCCGCCGCCTCTTTCATTTTTCTCTCTCCCTTCTCCATTTGACCACCCCGTGCTCGCCCAGAGAGATAGCGCTTATTCGCGGTGTAAGCGTGTGGAGAAGACACCGCGCTTTGAAATATCGAGCATATGTCTCCCGTAGCCGAGTTCGGATTCGTGCCTCGAATGAGAGAGCGAATGCGGTGTGGTCGCGTGTGTTTTGAAACTGGGGGTGTACACCGGAGTACACAGCGTCGTCCATTACTGTCCGCTGGCACCTCGCGCGCGGTAAGCACGGCCTGTGGCGCGTGGCCAGAGGGCAAACACGGCAGGCGAGAATGACTCGAATACGAGGATAAGCGGAAGGACTGTGGAGGTACGACGCGGGGTTACTGCTCCTTGTCGCCTGATGGCGCGCGACCGAATCGAATTTGTTGGCAGAGCGGTGCAATCGCGCACTGCGTGCGACCAGTCGAATATGAATGCGAAGCTTATCCGCGAATGCGAGGAGGAGCGAGACACCCCCGCCGAGCTTTGCGAATGCGAGGCAGGGGAGGCGATATAAACTGCGCCCCGCTGTATAGATTCAGCGTCGCGTTCTCGCGCGCTTCGAGCCTCAGCTCGCGTGCCTGAGTAGCGTGTGGACGCAGCATCGTCGTGGGCGGCCAGCAAACCCCTTTTGTGGGCGTGGACGTACGAGACCGTAAAGAATAACCGTGGAAACCCTGTCGCACTGTGTGCACTGCTTGACCAGGTAGATGCGAGAGGAAAGTGAGAAAGACAACTACGGGCAGAGAGAGCAGCAAAGGTCACGGCGCAAAAAGCTCACATTTTTTATTTCGACTTTGGTGGTCCGCCAAAGCGTGGACGTCGGGCGTATACAGCGCACGGACAGAGAAAGGAATTTTGCCCGCGAGGAAAAGCGGTCCTACGCGAATTCTCGTCTCGCGGATCGCGCACGAAATTAACGCTTTGATGCGCTCTATCCGCTCATAAACGTGAGGAGAATTAGCATAAGTCGTGAGAGCCATTTCCTCTCTACAGCCCTCTTGACCGACGGAGGTCTCTAACCGCACCACCCACACCGCAGTCTGGAAGGCCTACCTCACCCTTGTCCGCCGCGGTGGACCAGTGGTCATGGCGCTCGGCTGCTGACCCGAAAGACGCGGGTTCGATCCCGGCCGCGGCTGTCGAATTTCGATGGAGGCGAAATTCTAGAGGCCCGTGTACTGTGCGGTGTCAGTGCACGTTAAAGAACCCCAGGCGGTCGAAATTTCCGGAGCCCTTCACTACGGCGTCTCTCATAGCCTGAGTCACTTTGGGACGTTAAATCCACATAAACCAAACCTACCTCGCCCCTGCTTTAAAATGGCCGCTGGGTAGCTCTAGCTACTATACAGACAGGACCGGTTACAACGACCGTTGACGCCAGGACCGTTGACGAAGATGAAGATGCGGTCACTTCTGGTAGCCTAATCGCTGCTCTTTTTCTCGATCGGGACACAGGGAATAGTACTAGGCAAGGAGCCACGCGCTGGGGCCTGCCACGGCCCACCGGGCACTAAACCAGACGGCCCGCTGGGTTGCACAGCGCGTGCCAAGGCCCCAGGGGTCCCCAAATGTGGTCAGTTCCGGCTGATTTATGACGCATCCACAGGGGCCGCGCCGCAGGAGAAAGACAAAGCACCGTGGTAATCGGGGCCAAAGAAAAAGACCCCACCCTTCTAGACAAGGGCACAGCATAGACGCAACCACAACAATAGCCTCTAATGTACACATGCACGCACACACTCACAAGCGAGCGCTGACGAAGCCGATTCTTAGCGGGTTCGGTGCGGCGGACACGTGATTCGAGGCGCTCTACATACAAGCGGCCACGAACAGTAAGCGAACCCCCTTATAAGCTCCGCCCCTTCGCTCAGAACCTATCATCAGGGCTCAGGAGAGCGCGACCAATTCATCACTGGAGAAAAAAGGCAGCGCTTCAGCGGGATGACGTTTCTGCGTAGGCGGAGGCGGGGTGAACTTGCGGTGCTTGCGGAGCTTAGCCGAGAGGCATAGCCCGACTGCCTGCCGCGGTACGGCGGAGGAGCCGGCCGCTCACGTACGCTGTACGTGCACGCCATTGCCGCATCCCTTGCTCCGGGTTTCGGTTTCCGTAAACCCCAATTAGCAGCTGCGTTGCCCGCCGGAGCGGACGGAACCCGATTTGCTTAGACACACAAATGCACACCCCGAAGCGGATGCTCGCCTACGCGAATCTCGGAGGGAACGTTGAGAGAGGGCGAAGACGAGAGGCGGCTGTGTCCGGCGGGTCGAACATGGGTTCACGGTTCAAGGAGAGCTGCTGCCGTCCGAGACTGCGGACGGCAGGAATTAGGCTTTTGTTGCGAGGCCTATAGAGGCGCGAGAGACTAAGGAAGCCGGGCGAGACAGGCGCCACCTCGTCTGCTCTTTTCTTTCGTCCTCTATAATTCGATTAGTCGCGATGCTATGGGTTGACGAACAGGTGCTATGCAAAAACTTCCACTCTTTGCAACCTCCTTCAGGGGGAACAGGTGGCAGAGGACAGCTGTACGGCTGGGATGCCCGCTCTTGAAGAGCATCCTCTGGAAGTCCCGCGAGGGGCAGACCTTCCAGGACCAGGTGAACATAGAGGGCACATTCTCAGGCGCAGCCACTCGTCGGGTGCCTACCTGGATAACACTACCATTGTTATCATTTGTTTTGTGCTTCGACGTGCTGCAGGGCTACGCCGATGTCGGTCACCGATGAACGAGCCCTCTTAGGAGTTATCGCTGTCTGCATCGAAGGGAACCATTGCGAGGGATGTTTAATTGCGAGGACCAAAATGTTAGCGCATGGTGGATGAGGAGAATGATGCAAGAAAGGCGTTTATTACTTGCATGCAACGTTTACTCTCGGCACAGAGGCTGACAGTGACAACCTTGACGAGCGTGCGCTCCTGTTGTTGTTGTTGCCTTGGAGACATGGTACATACTCCTGCTGGCTCGTGAACCTGCTTTTGTGTCCCTTACTCTGTCCCTCGTCCGGTATTTTTGCGCTTCCTAGTTACAACATGCATCACCAACTAGCCCGGTAGCTTGCTCTCCTGAACTCCTGTTGGGGCGGCGACCCTTCCCTGTTTCTTCGTTCTCCTCACTTTACTGAATATTTTCGCACCGATGGTAAAGACTGTGGAAATGCGTTGTCGATAAGGGACGCTTCTTGACTAAGCTTATCGAGCTTCGCCTCTTTTCCGTTCCCTTAAGGAGTGTTCACATTGACGATTCGCACGATCGACGGCCGCGACTCACAAGTGGGCGCGCCTTTACATGCTTATCTCACATCCTCTAGTTCTGCGGTGCACTGCACTTCCTGTGGACTTTCTGTTGAGCTCGAGATTTTGTGTCTTTAATTCCTTCAAAGTGAGAGTTGTTTAGGCCTCTCTGCACTGGCTGCATTTATGGCGTGTACCACCTGTTGTACAATCTGAACACAAAAAGCCCGTTTTGTTCGCCCCGCGCTTAGTTTGCAGACCAAGGACGTCTTTTCGAGGTTTACGACTGCGAAGCCGCTTTTATTGCAATCGAAGTGTACACAAAGGTGGAATGCACTGCAGTACACATGCGTCCTGTCGTTAGGGGCGCCGACGTTCACATACAGTCCTATACAGCTGCGGGGTTTTCATCCAGTGCATCATAAACCGCCGTATATAGTGTAGTATTACACGGTATATGATATTAGGTATTATAATAATGTTACACATAATGTATATAAAATTATCCAAAGTACACTTGCTGGAACGACGCGACTGCGCCTTGGACATAGTGTGCATAGGGGTCATCCCCAACAATTCTGTACAAAAGCATTTTTCAACGGAAAAGAGACTATAAACGCAATTTTTTTCATATATTGTGAGATTTCACAATAACAATCAATATATCCACAGATGTTCCGTCGGCAGGCTCGCATTTTTTTGCTATTAACGTTTTTGCTATCGTCATAAACATTCCCCGTTGGTTTTCTATGGCATTTTTAAATGCTCGGTGAGAGCGATTGAAATATTTTAAGAGAAAGATTTTGCTACGCTTAATAAGAATGGACTATTACCTTCAATATTTAGCCGCCGCGGTGGCTGAGTGGTTACGGCGTTCGGCTGCTGGCCCGAAAGACGCGGGTTCGATCCCGGCCGCGGCGGTCGAATTTCCGTGGAGGCGAAATTCTAGAGGCCCGTGTACTGTGCGATGTTAGTGAACGTTAAAAAGAACCCCAGGCGGTCGAAATTTCCGGAGCCCTTCACTACGGCGTCTCTCATAGCCTGAGTCGCTTTGAGACGTTGAACCGCCAAAAGCCAAAACCATCCTTCAGTATTTACACAACAGTACCTTACAATATTCTTCAGTTCAAATTTTTTTACCGAGAATGTTAGACCTGAAAGCCTTTGCTCAGCAGTGGGCTTAACTAGGCTTAGTAGTAGTAGTAGTAGTAGTAGTAGTAGTAGTAGTAGTAGTAGTAGTAGTAGTAGTAGTAGTAGTAGTAGTAGTAGTAGTACTAGTAGTAGTAATAGTAGACCTTCATTCGCCCATAATTTACAGGCCCAACTAGGCTTATCACCATCATAACGACGACGACTATGTGTTAAATCCTCCTTAACTCTCGTTGCACAGGATAATAACAGGAAGGCACTATAGGAGGACACTCATCTGACCTCCTTCCACCCCCTTTATTCGTCTCCGTCGGCAGACATTATTCCCACAAATGCAGGCCAGACGAAACGAAGCTTAGAATTAAGAAGGGGGGGGGGGGGGGGGGGGCGAGCCCGTTCTGCCGGCGGCATCAGGCATGCAAAGCCCGTCGTCCTAAGCGAGTTGCCACGTCCTCCGTCTAGCGATACGAGTCCGGGCTGGCAAGTCGACTCACTTTGTGGGCGCGATATCGAGGGGGGGGGGGGGGGGGGGGGGATTATTTCGTACACTAAAGCCATATACTCCGTGAGCGGGGCTTTAGCCACGTCGTAGAACCGATAGAGTGGCGAACGTGCCGCGCTTTCTCGATCACACAGCCGGCGCGCTCTCGGCGTGTCGACAGCGCGGACGGCTCTGCAAGCCGATCGCTGGCATGCGTTTCGCGCCGTATTAAAGACCCGGACTGCCTACACACTTCCCGTGAGTCGCTTTGTGTGCGTGCGTATGTATGCATGTGTGTCTTTCTTGGAGAGATTCGATGTCTGCGTTGTGGGAAATCTCACTGTAAAAGCGGCAGTTTGCGTGCCCACTGCGTGCGAGGTGCGTTTTCTGTTACGGACTCGCGTGCATATCAACGAGGTCCGCTCTCGCCTTTAAACACTAGGCGCGATCAAGAGGCGGCGATAAGGCCGGCTCGAATAGACACCGCTTTGCGACAGTCTCGCCCCTCCCTATTTTTTAAGTTCGTGCGTGAGAGTGAGTGCTCGCTTTTTTTTTTCCGGCTGATTGAGGAGATTTGAAGGCGAGGTCTGGTTTAGTTGGATTTGCTAAAGAGCGGGTAACTGAGCGATATAGTTGTTTTTTAGAGCTACACGGTCGTTGTTTTATCTAACGAGCAAACTGAGAGACTTGGGAGCCCTCCATGACCTTCAGACAGCACCATTTATGATCAGATATAGTCGGGCAGTCCTAAGCTAAATGGAGGTGCGGACTGGCAGTTCAGGCTTTATACATATGTGCAAGTTTGTATCCAGTACACGTTGTTCGTGATGTTTTTGGGCTGCACATTTGTAAAGGGTGGGTAGCTCTTCAACTCGTAAACCTTAAAAGGGGCTTTTAGGACGGGACCCGTGAGAAGTTTGCGAAGGAACGCTTTCTGTATGGGAAGTACTGGCCTTCTAACTTCTTACCTTTACCCCCGTCCTTTATCGCATTGCGCCTGCTGCCTAAGGACTTACCGGAAAATCTGTTCCTGCTTTCTGGCGTTGATTTGAAACGTTGCATTTTGTACGCGTTAAGGTTTAGAGCTGATACGGCACCTCCGTTTCTACTCAAACTCACCGGACTGACACACTACTGACAGTGTTTTCTGTTGAACGCGACGGCACGATTTCAATGCCAGTCGCTTGGGTCGATAATCGCTCGAGGTCCAGACGCATTAGTGTAGACTTTGGCGGAAAGAAAGAGAAATGGCAAAGGTACAACCGCGCAGGGCTTCCTAATTTTATACAGGAATATGCACAGCAAAGCAGACATAAAAAAGAGACCACAGAGCGCTGTTACGCAGTGATTCCAGCTGTCTGGAGTTGTTGAATATTTGGCCGTAACTCCTGAAGCCGATAGTGTCGCATTGGCTACACCACTTCGAGCTTTACAGACATCAGTTGCTGCGGCTGTCATTCACAGATTCCAACTTTTTTTTCCCCTGAAAACACGCGAAAGCGCCATCCTTAGCTTTGCAGAAAAAAAAAAGTCCTCTTTCATTATACATATTAAGCTAGGAGAGTAATGGAAGCTGCGAAGTAAACCTTTCTCAGGTGGGGGTAAGCGTATTTTCACGGTGCCGTATGACGTCAAGTCAAACCAAGTCAAGTCAAATTTTATTTTTCAGCGTCTCCCGTCTGCTGACAGCTTTAATGTTGAAGGGGAGGACAAGCAAAAAGCCTAACAAGGGCTTGACAAGGCACTCAAGAGCGACGCAGGGCTAACAAGATGCACATAGTTCAATAAATGGCAGAGAATATATATATATATATATATATATATATATATATATATATATATATATATATATATATATATATATATATATATATATATATATATCAACAAAAGGGAACTGCAAAAAAACACACAGGATATTATTAACCAACACATTTTCGCTTCATATGCAGCAAAAAGATGAGACATTGGTTGAAGAAAAAAAAGTTACCGAGCAGGATAAAATAAAAAAGACATCATAATAAAAGATGAACAATAATTCTAGGGTGTGTTTAGGCGTCTATAGTTCCGTCTCACCTCAATGAACAGAGTTATGTTCTTGTACGGTCCCACTAGCTCTAGCAATGAGACAGCCACTCAGCCGTCATGACAACGGTTAGCACGCGCGCTAATCTGCGTTTAAAGCAGGTTTTTACTACGGTGACCTCTCTACCGGCGGTATCCAATAGCACCAGTTTTCAACAGTCTTCAACAAAGATCTCTGTTGTGGGCTCACTTTAGGAAGCACTGCAATAAAGGCAGTGCTTAAAAGTTTGCCATGTAGCCAGCAATGGAAAGATTAGGGTTGCTTGCAGCCCGTCTCAGCATATTTTAATGCGAAAGCATTATTAGTCCCATTACGAGCAAAGCCGGTCGCGAGAGTGTGTGTAGTCCGAGATGATACAGAAAATCGCAGCGCTGGCAAGAAAACTAGGGTGACGTCATCAAACGGCCGTATGACGCGCATAGAAAACCGAGCACCGCCACTTCAGACTCCCCACTGGCCGACCTCAATGTAGTGCCGGTTTTACCGACAACACTCGTAACAAAATTGTGGCGCGACCGTTCGTCGTAGAGTGTTCCGGGTGGTGTTATACGATTTCTCGTTGCATATAGCTCACATGCGATAGTCAAGTCGGAGGCTATAGCTTGCGACAGATATTCGAACCGACGACATATGCATCTTTAATTGTATGTCTTCCCAGACTTTTCATCTCTTCCCTTAAGCTGCGGTTGAGGTGTCCAGCGAGATGTGAGACACTCGCGATGAAAAACCAATTTTGGTATCAAAATTGTGTGTGCACCCGCCGCGGTGGCTCAGTGGTTAGGGCGCTCGACTACTGATCCTGAGTTCCCGGGTTCGAACCCGACCGCGGCGGCTGCGTTTTTATGGAGGAAAAACGCTAAGGCGCCCGTGTGCTGTGCGATGTCAGTGCACGTTAAAGATCCCCAGGTGGTCGAAATTAGATCGGATACCTCCACTACGACACCTTTCTTCCTTTCTTCTTTCACTCCCTCCTTTATCCCTTCCCTTACGGCGCGGTTCAGGTGTCCAACGATATATGAGACAGATACTGCGCCATTTCCTTTCCCCCAAAAACCAATTATTAATTATTAGTATCAAAATTGCGATGCAACCGCTTTTCGTGCAGCGTTCCGGGGGGTGTCATACGCGCGCGCGAGTGTGCGCGTGTGGGTGGGTGTCAGGGCACTCAAGAACAGTAATGCTTTCGCATTCCCACAAGTAAGCAGTCTTAAATGTATCTGCCGATTTTTTCTTCTGACGTGCAACATTAGAATCTAATCAAGCCATATAAAAAGTGTACTCTGGCCAGCTCACCACCGTCGCGTAGCAGGTAATGTCGAGCGCAACTGTACGAACACGTAGCTTATAACTATTGATAAAAAGGTGGATAATACGCGGGGACGTCTACAGTATGTGGCGAGTTGCACAGCATTGTCTAGAGCACAAGTGGGCTAGACCAATCCACGTATGCTCTACAATGTACGTGCAGGATGAATTATCCGCGCCTAAAGTAAATGAGCCATGTGTGGAAGCAGCTTTAAATTTTTCGTATTGAAACCTAGCATTGTAGTGGAAGTTCAGTCGATCAGTATATGTCAAAGGGTGACTGAGGATAACTAGATGTCGATCTATGCCAGCCGCGTACCGCGTTATATTAACGAAGAGACCACTTTCACTCAAAACGAAGCTTTTATAAGCTAAAAAATATCGAAATACGAAATGCAGGTGCTGCCGTCATCGGCCGATTTCGCAAGCAAAATGCGTGCATAAATTTACGCGGATCCCGGAGGCTACCCTACACCGCCATTCACTTCAAAAACGGTGGCAGCCCGACCTTTTCAGTAATGACGTCACTAGTTTCAATCGACTTGCGTCAACATCTGCAAGTCCAACTTTCTCGCCGATAAATGCGTCTTTTGTGTGCGGACAAAAGCCAACATAGCCAGGAAGAGCCAGAGGGGCACAATGTTTGCTGGGAACAATAATTGGATAAAGTTCTCCACATCGTCCTTTTAAATATGGTAGACCGTGGTTATCGTTTTCCTACTGCAATATTAAGGTATACCCTTTAATAAAGCCGTATCGTCCTTTGCGTAGACATACATTTTCTACCCATGTATAATACATTCCTTTCTTCGTGGTGGTGGTGGTGGTGGTGGTGGTGGTGGTGGTGGTGGTGGTGGTGGTGGTGGTGGTGGTGGTGGTGGTGGTGGTGGTAGTAGTAGTAGTAGTAGTAGTAGTAGTAGTAGTAGTAGTAGTAGTAGTAGTAGTAGTAGTAGTAGTAGTAGTGTTTATTCAAAAATAAAAGAAATATAAAAAATCAAAAGGAAGGAAAAGATTTTTGCTAGCCCCGGCATCTGCCATCACTAGGAGGCACCTGAGCTCTGCTCGAGGGGATGCTTGTAGCGCGACAAAAAACACAAGGGACAGAGACGAACGGGACAAGCGCCACTCTCAACTGGTTTTATTCAAAAAAACGATCGCAACATTTATACATTTCCCCTTCTTCTTCAAGAACATAATCACCCGATCCCACATGCGAATGACACGCAAATATCACGCTTGAATCAAATCAGTTTATCTAAAAACCTGTACTCGTTAGAAAACATCGTCACCGAAGGGCTGCTGACGCATTCCGACCCTTTCTTTTTGATATGGAACGCCTCAATTAGTTTGGCAGAAGCAAAGATGCGCTGACGCGTGAACTAATTGAGGCGTTCCATATCAAAAAGAAAGGGTCGGAATGCGTCAGCAGCCCTTCGGTGACGATGTTTTCTAACGAGTACAGGTTTTTAGATAAACTGATTTGATTCAAGCGTGATATTTGCGTGTCATTCGCATGTGGGATCGGGTGATTATGTTCTTGAAGAAGAAGGGGAAATGTATAAATGTTGCGATCGTTTTTTTTTTTTTTTTGAATAAAACCAGTTGAGAGTGGCGCTTGTCCCGTTCGTCTCTGTCCCTTGTGTTTTTTGTCGCGCTACAAGCATCCCCTCGAGCAAAATGAACCAACTCGCCCAGCAAAATGTTTTATTGAACTTCACCTGAGCTCTATTCCCTCGTTTTCAGTGAACTTTCTTCGTCAGTCTGTAGCCACAGCGTCAACTCCGACTGAGATAGTTGCAGCGTCCTTCCTTTCCTCGTCATAATCTCCTCCTCCTCATGCAGGCTCAGCGCGGCGCTGGCCCCCGCGCTCATCTGCGACCGGATCCGGGGTCTGACCGCGGCCCAGCGGCGCTTCTGCGCGGCGCGGCCCGACGTGATGGTGGCCGTCGGGGAGGGGGCACTGCTGGGGCTGGCCGAGTGTCGCCGACAGTTCCGACACCGCCGGTGGAACTGCTCCGATACCGGTGCCTACGAGTCTGGCTTCGGACAGCTGTTCACCGTCGGTATGTGCTCACGACGGAGGCGAAACGCAAAAGGCGCCCGTGTGCTGTGCTATATGTCTGTGCGTGTCAAAGGTCCCCAGGTGGGCGAAATTATTCCGGAGCCCTCCACCTCGGCCCCTCTTTCTCGCCATCTTCTTTCGCTCCCTCCTTTATCCCTTCCCTTACGGCGCGGTTGAGGTGTCCACAGAGATGTGAGACAGTTAAGGCGCCATTTTCATTCATCAAAAACCAAGTTAACGCGCATATACAGTTACTGTGCCATTACCATTGATCAAAAACTAATTTAATGCGCATACAGTTACTGTGCCATTTCCATTGATCAGAAACCAATTGAACGCCCATAAAGTTACTGTGCCATTTCCATTAATCAAAAACCAATTTAACGCGCATACAATTACTGCGCCATTTCCATTGATCAAAAACTAATTTAACGCGCATACAGTTACTGTGTCATTTCCATTAATCAAAAACCAATTTGACGCGCATACAGTTACTGCGCCATTTCCATTGGTCAAAAACTAATTTAACGCGCATACAGTTACAGTGCCATTTCCATTAATCAAAAACCAATTTAACGCGCATACAGTTACTGCGCCATTTTCATTGATCAAAAACCAATTTAACGCGCATACAGTTACTGCGCCATTTCCATTAATCAAAATCCAATTTAACGAGCATACAGTTAGTGTGGCAATTCCATTCATCAAAAACCAATTTAACGCGCCTCTTCTTTCAGCTTATAAATGAGTGAATTTCGGTACGAATGTTTAGTATTTGCTCCGCACGGCTGTCCGTGTCCAAATGCGAAACGTTGTTTATTTCTTAAAGGGAAAAAAAATGCCCTGAGCAAAAACCTACTCTCAGAGTAGCTTGGCTATGCCACCGTACAACAAACATAGCTGATCAGCTCAGATTTTAGTTGAACTGGCATCATTTAGAGTACGACATCATTTGAAAGCATGTAAAAGAAAAAAATTATTTAAAGGAAAGAAAAGAGAATCAATATAGTGCATCGAATTGTAGCCGCGATGTCAGTAATGCCACTGCAAAGTACGGCTGGCGATGATGCATAGCCTTTTGGCAGGTGCTAATATGCAGCTTTTACCACCCCCCCCCCCTCCCTCGCATTGACATTGCCTTTTTTCTGTGACTGCAAATAAGTGACTGCCGAATTTTTTCGGTCAGCTGATGCCGCGATAAAATCGCATTTCAGTCCAATGAATCTGGCAGCATTGATGGCTAACCGCGTTGCCGAAATTCTTGAGTCGCAGAACGCTAGAATTTACTCGATAAAAATTAGTTGTTTCGATACGTGATGAACCAACAATGACGGCCACTGTTGTGTTGTCTATGTACGGCGCTGAAATCTGTCCTATTGACAATCATTACGCCCTCCCGGTCAAAATCGCCGCCTTCCTTTTCCTCTTTCTTTCGCTCTCTCTCTCTCTGGCTTGACGAAAAATTGTTTCGTCCGATGGCAGCCATATCATATTTTTCCGAGGCTACGTCAATATTTTGTCCTCGCGACAGCATTGGGGGAATACGCTTGTACAGCGATAGTCCGAAAGACAGATGATTCACGCTTCTCAACACAACGGGCCACAGTGTGCACGTCCAAGAACGATAGAAAAGGGAAAGCAGGGTTAAGCTAGCTGTAGGGCTGGCGTTGTTCCTAGCTTTTCCGCATTTCGACAAGCCGTCTGTTGCCAGCTTCGATTCAGATCGGATGGTGACAGTTACCGCCTAGCTTCTAAAGAAGTCGTCATTCAGTGCCCCTCCGTATAACTTATCAAATCTGCCTGCCTGAGCTCAATTACTCTCTGACGTTGACACCGTGCTCGCAGCACCTCGGCGAAGTGCGTAAGTTTGTTCTCTTAGAGAAGAGTCTGAAAACAATAAATTTTACGAGACTTCTGGCTCTGGTGAGGGCAGGCTAATAAGTCTTCACCTTGCACTTCAGACTGCGGTCATTGCAGCGTCGAGAATAGAATCCAGCGCTACTCTTCCCCTACCACTGTCGCTCCCAAGTCACAGCACGGAGGGAACAGATCATCGGGCGTGATCAAGAAAGGCTGAAAACCAGGGGAGTTGTGCAGCCTCCCGATGCGCCTGCACGCCTCGTGCTGATGCATGGTCGCCTATAGAGGGCGCTCGCGTCTCGAATAACAACTGCACGCGCGCTGCCCACGCTACTGCATAGCGCACAAGACTACCTTTCCATCTGCCTTCTTTAAATCTCTTCCTTCAACACAATGAACAAACGCACAAATGCACAAACGGAGCGCCCGACTGCCTCCTCCTCCGTCACCCGGCCCGCGCTGGGGCGTTCTTCACAAAGCCTCTCCCGTGTTCGGCGCCGGCGCGGCGTTTAGCGTTGGCGTCGCGTCGCGCAGTGTGGGTAATACACGGTCCGGCCCTCCTCGTCTCGGCGTAGAGTGGCCGTCGGGCCGGCGGCGCCCCGAGGATTGCGTGCAGCCATGCGTGAACGCCAATTGCGCGACGCGCGGCGCGGATGAAAGACGAGGCCGCCGCCGCGCCAAGTGGGAGGTGCCCGCGACGACGCGGCAGCAGAAGCAGCGGCGCATGCGAACGGAGTACCTGCCCCCCCCCCCCCCCCCCCCCCCATTTCTTTTTTTTTTTAGCCTTTTCGCGTCTTGGCGCATAAATACCTCGTTTGGGTGAAGGTAAACACAAGCGGCGGTGCGCCGGCGCGACCTTCCTGTGTTACGCGCGCACGCACGAGTCCAGGGCACGCGTGGCTCGATCGCTTATTCCCTCAACCCCTGCACCCCCCCCCCCCCCCCCAACCATCTGTCCCGCCTTTTCCCCGTCAAAGTTCAGAGCAAGGTCGGCGAGCTCCGGGGATTGTGGCGCTCTGTGTTCGGATGCAACTGTAGAGCGTCTTCGCTGTCTGATAACCTCTTGTACAAATAAGTTGTCGGGACTGGAGCGCAGCCTGAAGGTCGAAATTTGACTTCGACCGTGAGGCGAATTTTAGGAAACGCCCCTCGATGTGTGGTGCAGCCGGACGTTGTTACGTAACAGTGCTCGAATGGTTATCTTGTTGGCTGAACAGCAAGATTTCTCGCTAAATTTATGCATCCCCCCCCCCCCCCCCCCCCCGAAACGGTGCAATGTCCAATGTTTTGGAAGATCTCCCAAGTTGAAGTAGGTTTGAAAATTTACTCCATCTCGGATCTGATCAGCATACTCAAGATGGAGTAAATTTGTTAGCTAATTGTTAATTGTTGGCTAGTTTGGCCTCGCCCTACAGTCAGATGGCCGTTCTGGTTAGCTGAGTTTGGCAAAGAGGCTGTCACGGACAGGCAGTTGTAACGGGTTGGGTCCGCGCACCATTAAACTGTGAAAGTTCTATGAAAACTGCATTGCTTTCCCGTGAAAGCTATATAGCTTTTCTTTGTAGTCGCATGGCTTCGCTTGGGACTCTGGCTTTGGACATTCTTAATGGAGAATGCATTTGAGGGCTCTTCCGCGAGCCTTTTGTCCACAGTTTCCAAACAAGAAAGTTTCGAGAAGTCACCCCTCTGGAACCGAAGAATGCACCTATAGGAGCTATAGTTGTTATTTTAGTTATGCTGAGTTCTGTCGCTATGCCTAATGATGGATTTTTAGGTCGCTCATTGCAATTTAGTTCCTTTGACGAGCTATTTACCATTAGGATGGCTAATAGCGAAATGGTTCGGCGCCCTTGCCTTCGGCTCTGCTGTACTCTCCAAGCTGTTCTCACTTTTTTTTTTTTTTCTCTCGGAGAGACCCGCTCAAGAGGCGCTGCTGTTTTGAGTCTTCCTGGCAGTACTTAACTTGGACTACAGCCGCGATGCTCTCGCTTAATCCTCTGTCATCCTACTTGTCCTATCCTTCCGCTTAGCCAATGCCGCTTGATTATACCATTCACAAGCTGCCACTAGATCTCTGTTTATTGTCGCAAACTCTTCCCCATTCCCTATTCGACAATAGAACATCCCGGCGTGTGGGAACGGAGCCGAAGGAAGAAAGAGTCCGGTTGGACTAAACTCCGTTGCATGCATCAGGTGCGAAGCTGTGAAAGGTACGGAAGCAGTCTGCGAGAAAAAATAAAGGGCGAGGGGCTACTCCACGTTTCTCCTGTGCCCGAGTGATCTACGGCACGATAAAGCGACAGCTTGTAGTCAGCAATAAAAGTGCATTTAATCAAGCTGGTGACGAATTTATCATGTAATAAGCCTGCGGGCAAAGCATTTACCGCTTTTCGCTCACCAATAAGGAGCGCACTACGCTTTGATCGCGGATGCAGACAGCGCAAAAAAGGCGCTAGCTTTGACAGCGACGCACCTGATGTATGAAACGGAGTGTAGAGACAGTGACCCCACGTTGGACTAGTCACGTACCGGGCACTAACTGCAAGCGTTGCTTCTCTGGCATGCGATATGCTCGGTGCATCGATGGCCACTTTGTGGGAACGGACCTCGGATGAAGCCTTTCTACAGCTAAGGGTCCGGCTCAAAACCAAGTAGCTTGAAAACCGGCAAAATACCAAGGCATTGTGAAACATTTCTTGCAGGACCCACGTCCGGACTGGAAAGGCGTGGTAGCTGTCGCACTCTGGGTATACGTTGGGCCGGTATAACGAATATTTCGGTTCTATTCCACTTTCACAGCGAAAGATGTTGTGTGAGCCTTTCCAGACCTGAGCTTCTCCGTGAGCTGTCGACAGCGCAGCTGGCAGTAGTGAGACAGTTATTGCACCATTTCCTTTTCTCAAAAGTCACTAGAAGTGAAAGGGCACCCGAGCTCGGTATCGCTTAGCACTTCGCGAATGCTATCCGGAGCACCCGGGTTCGAACCCGACCGCGGCGGCCCTGTTTCGATTTAGGCGAAACGAAAAAGGCTTCTGTGCGCTGTACGATGTGACTGCTCGTTAAAGGTTCCCGGGTGGTCGAAATTATTCCAGAGCAATCCACTACCACACCTCTTCCTCTTTCTTATTTCACTCCCTCTTCCTCCCTTCCCTGACGGCGCGGTTGAGGTGTCGAACAAGAATTGAGACAGTTACTGCGTCATTTCCTTTCCTCAGAACCAGTTTTCAATTTTTTAGGAGAAGAAAACACGCCGCGGTGGCTCAGTGGTGAGAGCACTCGACTACTGAGCGGGTGTATCCAGTTCTAATCCGGCCGCGGCGGCCGCGTTTCGATGGAGGCGAAGCGCAAAAGGCGCGTGTGTGCTGTGCGATGTCAGTGCACGTTAAAGCTCCCCAGGAGGTCGAAATTATTCCGTAGCCCTCCACTACGCAACCCTTCCTCTCTTTCTTCGTTCACTCCCACCTTCCTCCTTTCCCTCACGATGGGGTTGAGGTGTCCCCCGAGAAGTGAGACAGTTACCGCGTCTTTGATCTCCTGATAACCAGTCAATCAAACCCTGTCTCACATCTGATGTTCCATGCCGTAACAAAAAGTTCCCTTACTTACACCTAGATATCAGTCCCTATATTATAGGCACCTTTTCACTGCAAAAGGTTTAAAATAATAAATGCATTATTTTTTCTGCCATTTGGAATATGTGCTAGTGTACCCCCCCCCCCCCCCCCTTCCTTCATATATAAGAGAAGGAGAGAAGGCACGAAATGGAGCCGCCTTGTTTTCGATCTAATAACGTTGGGCAGACACCATAAACATCCGGAACATTAACGATGTCGTACATTAATGGCCGTAATTTATCGAGCCACTTTGTAATACCGTAAGAGGAAAAGAATTCCTTCACTTGCCTGCTGTTCTTAAAATTCTCGGAAACATCATGGTGATTCCTTTTTCCCTTCTGGACCAATTTTGTATCGAAAATTTCTCGAAAAAGAAAAAAAAATTCCTCAATTGGAATGTCACTGGTCATCTTCGGGTATCGAACCGACAGCTTTAGAACCCGAAGTGTAATGACTCTAATGGCACATAGTTTCATCTACTCGCTGCTTCACCCCGAGCTGACAGACTGATTTAATGGGCACTGCCTTAGTCTTGATAAGGCCTGGACCCGTTCTTCTGGAGATGACAGCGCTATCCGAGAAATAAAGCTCCCTACGGATGTTTCCGCCTTAGCCGTTTGTCATTGACAGTATATGGTAAACGCTCGTGTTCACTCAAAGACAGTGTTCTGGAGAGCGCGAGATGGGATTAAGAGACACTTTTTAGTGATAAAACTCATCCACCTTGAAACAATTGAGGCGAAGAGTTTGATGCTTGTTCTTCAACAAATGTCAGTAAGTGCTTTTGCGTGTCACAACTTTTTCCAAAGCTATGTGTTTTTTGTTTTGTTGTTTTCATGCTATGCATAATGCATGTACATGCTTAGATGGAGTCGCAGCACGTAATACCTCGGGTGCTGTGTGTGTTGCTGCAGGAAGCCGCGAGGCGGCGTTCGTGTACGCCATCAGCTCGGCGGCCGTGACGTACGCGGTGACGCGGGCGTGCACGCGGGGTCAGCTGGCGCGCTGCGGCTGCGACCGGACCCCGCACGAGGAGCCCCAGCTCCGGACCCACTACGCTCACCGGCTCATCAGCCCCGTGGTGCAGGCGCCGCCTGCAGAGCCGGTCACCTTGTGAGTCGCTCCCCCCTGTCGTACCTTTTTGTTAGATAATGTGTTTCACAGGCCCTGCTTATCAGCGTTGTTTCGTGTTCGCTTTACTATTTCCGCGGTGATCCTTTCTAACCGAGGACAATAGTGAGAAACTTAAGAGCGAGACATCCCTACGTGACAAGTAATCTCTTTAGAAAGGTGAAATCATGAAATTTATGAGCTTAAAGACAGGGCGACCTGCCTTCTACAGACGTTAGAAAAAGACGGCGGAAGAGAGGGAGGTGGAGGAGGAGGGAATGATGTTCCGGCTTCCAAAGCAGGGACCCAGTTCAGCATATGGCCACCAGAATGCCTCGTTTATAGAATAAACGAGCCATTGTGGTGATCACTTCACTATGGTCAGGGACCCGTATTGGGAACTGCTACAATGTTCCAATACAACTGATACGCAATAAGGGAGTAATTTCTCACTGGCATCCAACTAAGCGTAGCTATGCGGTTAAAAAATAGGCTATACAGCTTTCTCAGAAGGTTCTTATTTAAAGAAAGATTTATCCTGGTAAGGGGTTCGAACCCAGGACCACTGCTGATGCCAAGGATTAATTACTCCCTTATTACAAATCTACTCCACCTTGGGGGATTACCTTAAACATTTGACCACAACTGATGAGCTTTCTTTCTCTTTCTAGCGGGGAAAGGGTGGAACAGTTATCTCTGCTCGCCTGCCTGTATGTGCCTCAGTTTTCCCTGTGTAACGGTCCCCGTAGTGTGCCAACAGCCACAGGCGATACGAAGTTTCCTCGCTTAATCAGCACCGTGCCTGCAGCTGTTCCGTGCTTTCGCGACGCAGCGCCCGAGGTGCGCAGTTCGTGCGGGACTCGTGGTCTTCTCCGGCACCCGTTGGGGGTGGTTCTGCCGCCGCCGCTCCCCGCCACGGAAGCCGCGGCCTGACCGCCGACGAGCTGCTGGCGCTGTCCACGCTGTCGGCGGGAGACCCCAGCTGGAAGTGGGGCGGCTGCAGCGCGCACGTCAAGCGCGGCATGCGCCTGGCGCGCAGGTTCCTGGACGCCCGCGAGATGGAGACCGACGAGAGGGCGCTCATGAACCTGCACAACAACCGGGCCGGAAGGAAGGTGAGCCCCCCTTACAGAAATGGTCTATAGACAGTCTATAGACAGTCTTATAGACTCTGTTGCCTTGCTATAGATGTTAATTTTTGTCTATTCATAGTCTATAAACTGTCTATAGACAAAAGTTTACTTAAACTGTATGGCCATAAATCTTTAGATTGGCTATAGACTGTATATAGGATTTGTATTGCCTATAGACGCTTCTCTAGGCTTTGTCTATAGAGAGTTTATAGACTGTATAGACAGAAGTCTATGGACAGTCTATAGACTGTCTAAAATAATTTTTGTAAGGGCCAGTGGCTTGTTTACGTCCTGCATCAGTATTGCTGTCAAACAAGGCCCTCTTTGCAGTAGGTATACTATTGTGTTTTGCATGCCTGTGCGCATGATCGATTTCTCGCGAAGGTGAATCCATGATGGTGATGGTCGAATTTTATGGCGAAAGGGCATCTGTGGCCAAAGAGCGCCGTGGCACAAGGTATTTTTCTTCTACTCAAGGTGGGGTCAAAGACCCTTTTCCGAAGCATTTAACCCTAATAAGCCGAGCACCAGACCAGGGGAAAGCTTGTATCCACTGTATCGCCGATGGGTACCAGGCGGCACTGGGGATCGAACTCCGCACCTCCCGCATGCGATGCGGATGCTCAGATCACTAGGCCACCGCTGCGGTGCCGGCTTATGGCAGGAGGACTGGACGATGGCATTGTAGTTGTTGACGTGAGCTATGAGGGACGCTGTAGTGGAGGGCTGCAGATTAATTTTGACGACCTCGGCTACTTTAAGGTGCACTGACGTCGCGCCGCACAAGGGTTTTTTTGCATTTTGCGTATCACGAAGTTAACGCGAAGGCGCTCGTGCGCTGTGCGATGTCAGTGCACGTTAAAGATCCCCAGGTGGTCGAAATTATTCCGGAGCCCTCTACTACGGCACCTCTTTCTTCCTTTCTTCTTTCACTCCTTCCTTTATCCCTTCCCTTACGGCGCGGTTCAGGTGTCCAACGATATATGAGACAGATACTGCGCCATTTCCTTTCCCCCAAAACCAATTATTATTATTACTCACGAAGTTAGATTCTCAGGGCAGGAATTGAGTGTGCAAAGTTTGTGGGCACGACTGAGACCTCTGCTGCTATGCAAAGTCGCCTGGCGGCGGGAGGAGGGTAGCAAGACTTAAAATGAATACGGAAGTCTATTTGGAAAGCTGTCCTCAAAGCTTTTTGTCGGGGAGTATATCAGCATTGTGAAACGTTGAAATAAAAAAAAAGATGAACTGAACTGATGTACATATATCTGCCTGTGCGCGTGGCAGCAGACAGTCGATCTCAATCGATTTTGCAGATACTCTGGAAGTTCTTAAGGCAAGGTGGGATTCGTCTCCTTTACCCTTATGCACGGATCAGGCACATGTTCACCATAATCATGATCACTTCCACCACTGATCATGCTTGGTATGATGACACGGTCACTTAGCGAGGAGGACATGCTATGTGTCGAGTGCCCTGTCATAAGATACGCAACGAGCAGATGCCGCTGCGTCATTATAGATCAGGAAGAGTCATCTCTTTGCTGCCGATCCCTGCAAGGAACCGTTGTTTCCCGGATTTAATGTCCCCACGCATCTAGATGAAGGTCTCCTTGCTAGATGACGACGACTGGTGCAGACACCTCGCTTCCTGGGGGAAAAATGCCAGGGTGCATTGTACGCAAGCAACAGCTGCGCGTGCGCTTCTCCCACCGGCGCGTAGAGGACGCAGCTGTCGCCTTCTTCCGGCTCCGGGAGGACGCGGTTACGGAGCCTACGGGCCAACAGGAGGGCATTTCGGCGGCGGCGGCACCCGCAATGCCTCCTCCGCCGTATCCTCGCCCTCTTATTATTATCCCGGGCACAGATCTTCTCTCATGGGCGTAGCCTCTGGCTGGAGGCCTCATTGTGAGGTCGGCCAGGGTCGCCCGCACACCGGAGAGAGTGGGGCCTATGTAAGCCTCGACGAGGCCCTGTTTTGCGTGTACGCTGCTTTCGTTTTATTAGCGCTGCTCGTCCCTGTACCCTCCGTCCCTGGCTCCGATTTCCTTTTCGTCTTCTTTCTCTCTCTCTCTCTCTCCCTTGACATCTTTTGTTTTTCTTTCACCCTTTATTTTCTGCTGCGATCGCAGCCTTTTGTGACCGGAGCACGCTCGGTCGGCGGTGTGGATTCTGTCGTACGGACCTTCTTCTGCTTCTTTAGCTCTGCCCTCTTATATACATGCACGTATGCGGCCTTCCTCCGCTGACTGTTGCGTGGTCTTCGTATGGCGGTCGTAAAGCCCAGGGCCATATATATGCGGCTTTCGCTTCCTTACTCGCTTTTCCCGCGAGAATCGGCCGTATTATTCTGCGCCTGGGAAAAAAAAAAAAAAGAATCCTTCGCAAGCCAGCGGCGCAGCGCCGATGTCGGGAGCGTCAGACGACGATGATGGTTCGCTGCGGCCCTACCTCGTCGCACGCTCCCAAAGAGACGCTAAACTGGAGGCTTCCATCATGCGCCACTGAATGGACGGTATAAATGCCACGCACGCGCTCTTTCTTCTCTTTCCCCTTTCCCTCCAAACCACGTTGGCCTTTGGTCGAGCGAGGCAGTAAAGCGAGGTTTATTTCGGCGGCGTCTCTCTGGCTGGGCCCCTATTTTCGGGCGATAACAGGTAAAGAAAGCCGAAGGGACCCTTTGGAACCCGCGATGAGTCAACAAGTGGGCGCCGACGTCGGTTTGATTTTGATCTTTTTGTGGACGTGCGGATGGTGCGAAATGGGCATTTGGACGGGACACGAAAGAGGGAGAAAGAAAATGAAATCGATGCGGATCCTTGTCATCGGCTAGCGTCGTTTGCTGAAGCAAACGAGCAAGCCGTTGAGACAGCATTCCGCGTTCGGAGTAACGAGAAAGGAGAAGAATAAGTAACTTGCTTTGTCACTCTTCGCGTATAGCGCCTCGCATATGCTTTGAGAACTGCGCAGTTCCGGCTCGAGACCACCCTGGGGTATGGACGGATTTCCTACCTTATACGCCGATAATTTGGGACCACAAGGAATTCGTTCCATTATGAGCGTAACCAGCAGTGTCTTTTAATCTGTTAGCTGCATCCCATTTCAGCACGCCATATAGCAACCTGCACCAACATCGAAGCAGCTGGCTAGCTTTTAATAAAAACAAAGGTAATCCAAACAATGAAAATAGAATGACAGCACTATGCCGGCAACGCCAGTTGTACGTTAAGCGTACTGCCAAACGTAACCAAGCCTAAACCAAGCCCGGTACAGCCTCATAATGCACGGGTGCCTTCAAGCAAACTTCGAAGTATGCTGGCGAATGTCAAGGACCCCCTGCCAGATAACCGCTTTCCCGGCGTTGTCTACCGAATCCCGTGCGGTGATTGTAACCAGGTTTACATAGGCGAAACGGGAAAATTCCCCAGAAGATTGAAAGAGCATCAGCGCGATGTTGATAACCATGAAGTGTCTTCCAATGCGACTGCCGAGCACACGCACGAAAAAACGCTTGATATCGCCTGGGACAACGCCGCAATTCTTTCCAAAGAGCGGAACCGGACGACACGCCTTTTGCTTGAGTCATCATTCATCCAGACGACACCTGATACCATGAACCGGAAGGAAGGGACGATGCCACACGTGTACATAGTCATTACGTCATGTTCTGGGTATTTAAGTTTCGACCACTGCCATTTTATCCTCAGTGGGAACAAGGAACCCGTACGGGTTCCGAAACGTCAATTTGTTTTTACTTTGACTTGGTCAGTGACTGTAATATTTTGCCTCTAGTAATGCCTGACCAGACGAGCTTTCGTCGAACCTTTGACTATAATGCACGAACTGTCAACCTTTTAGTGTCGGGGCCCAAACTGGCCTATTAAACGCTCCTTCGCGTGGCTCGCTGTTATTGCGAAGGCTTTTTGCGTTTTCTTCAAGAACGAGCATGAATAAAAGGAGCAAACGTACATGCTTTCAGAAAAAAGCGGTCAACTCCTGTTACTGACTGCAGGCACTGCCGGAGCGTGTCGCGGCGATGCAAGCCGACCGGCGCTCGCATGGTGTAGACCACCTTTGCTCCCGACTGTACATTTAAAATTCTGCTCTAACAAAGTACTTAAGCATAGATTATTAATCTAAGGAGTGACACGAACATTTTTCACGAATTGTTGAAGTGTGCTTTTTTTCTGAGCTTATTTCACAGTGGTTACTCTGGCTTCAGCTTGAAGCAGCTGTTATGGCTTGACACCTAATAGCCTCCTATATAGAGCCATACCCGACGGGGTGTTTATACTGCTTAAGAAGTATTTTGCTGGCTCGATGTTTCTGTTCATGAAGTCCAATAGCTTTCGCGTTCACGCCACCGGATTTTACGTCTCTACATCTATCGCAGGGCCCTTCATAAGACAAGTGCGGGGCGTTTTTCGTTTGCTTTTTCCCGATGCGAGTCGTCGTCTGCAAAATGAGATGACAATTTCTGACGAACACCTGTCAGAATTCCACCGTGGAAAGATAAACTGATACGCGTAAAAGAAATTGTACCAATTTATCATGTGCAAGCAGCGATTACGTTTTGTTAGTCCCATAAATATGTTATGTCAGCCCCTAGTATTTGCTCAGAGTGGCAATACGTTCAACATCTGCTGGGCGATGGAACCTCACAGTGCCATTAAAAAAAGATATGTTTATTGCTGCGTATCACGCCTCAAAATCATTTCGTAGCAGACTAGCGGCTACGCTCCGTATAGCCGTATTGTTGTTCGCCGGTGGTTCGAGACTCGTCTGCGAACCACTCGCACACGTATGCGTTAAGCGCTGCAAAAGATACGAGCCACAGCGCCGGAAACAACCCCTTCGTAGCTACACAGGCACCAGCGTCGTAGCGCGCAGTATTACGCAGAACAAAACAAAAACAACAACCTGGCTCGAAAGAAGCTGCGTAAAGCGCCGAGGCCATCTCGTCCCACCTAAGGTCGTAAGGCATGAACTGGCCATTCTTTAAAACAGAAATCGGGCGAAATCTTCTTCCCTCAGAAACCGAGCAAGGCACACTGCGCATCACGCCCAAATCAACGGACCTCTTTATCGGAGCGAGAAGGTTACACTGTACGCTCTCCGAGCCCGGACACACACATATATATCCAGGGATGCGCGTATATACGCACGCCCAAAGATCCTGCCTGCGCCCCTCCGTGCGGTAGCCGATAAGCCGAGCACGGGCATCAATTCTCCTCCGGCCCGTCTTGTTTTCGAAGTGCGCGCCGGGCAACTGCGGTGGAGCTGCCCGATCGGGCGTCCCACGCGGCGGCGGTCCGCTCTCTCGCGGAACCAATGCTCGGGTGGCCGTCGGGACACACCCTCCGTGGGATCCGTCAGATGGGCAGCCGAACCAATTAAGCGCGCGGGCGCAGCAGAAGCGATACGCGTGGTGGCGAGACGGGAGGCCCACGGCAAGAAGTGCGCGCGCGCGCTTCCGTGCCATCGATCACTGCTCTCGCTCGTGGAGGCGAAGGAGGTTTGTGGCCGGACCGTTCGTTCTCTGCCTCGTTTGATCCGGTATGCGCACGCGACGTGCATGACCAAGTTCGGCGTCGTCACCGCGTCTTGTTTGCACAAGCGATAATCGAGCGCGGCCGGCCGGTTTCTCGTGTGCGGGCCCCGTCGGCGCCGCTTCTGTTTCGACGGGGCCCGATGGGGAGTCCAGCCGCGTGGTGCGTTGACGGTGCCGCGGTGCTGCTGGTTGACGAGCACCCAGCGGTCGCGTGTATACAGGGTGTGACATTTTTACTGAATCTGTACTAATTGGAACGAATTGATAAAATAAAAATTAATTGTGACTCTTTTTTAAGTATAGTTAATAATCAATTGCTACTCATAAATTTCTTTTAAGGACCCATCTGTCTGGCCAATAACTTGACACTGAAAGCGGTAGTCTTAAGATACAGCGGCAATATTATGGGAAACAAAATAGGTATCGAATAAAATGAAACGCCCTGTACATCGCAGGAGCATATGTTGTTTGAGCCTTCCGTGCCTGAGTGTCCGCATTGCTATTTTTTTTAATTTCATTTTCCTTGCTGCATCAATCTGTTCATTGCTGACGTATATGCATAATATTGAGTAGTGGGCATTGACTGTGACTGCAAAAGACTATGCGTTGCCTTTTTTCGACGTGCGAAGTGTTCTGAACGCGATAGGCGAACCTTGTGTCGGTGGTCATAAGGCGATGAATATAACTGTGCTCGGGAATTAGCCGTATATGTGGTCATGATACTGATCCTGTTCCTACTGATGATACTGAACCTACTGTCACAGTCGCGATGGCAGGGTGATATCAAATAGTTTATTCCTTAAGCTACATTTGTGTCCTTTCAAAAGATGCTGCTTGGTAAATGTGCTTTCTTTTCACTTGACTTCCTGATGCATATATTTGAGACTATGTTTATTCTTAATATGTTCTGTCCACCAGCATATTGTCCCCTCTAAAGAGTGTAATGACACTCGTATGACGCATACTCACTTGCGCTCGAACCACGACCGTGTGAAAGCAACAAGCTTTCGACACTGGTTTTTGCTGTTCTCCGCGCAGACAGACGGTGATGTAGATGTGAGTGGATTATGTATCAACATAGGAAGGACACTTGGCAAGTCACGGGGAAATAATCCTGACAGATTAGAACATTCAAAACAAAACACATTTATCTGATCGCATCAAAAGCACACCAAGCTGTACGCATCAGGATATACCGACCCGGTCACACCAAATGCACCAGGCCGGTCACGTCAAAACACCAGCCCGGTGACACCTATTGGGGTGTAGCGGAACCGTGTCCGATATTCCACTCTGCCATGATCACAACGCCCGGCCTTGTGAACCATTGGACTGGGAATGCACTGTTGCTGTTGTGTCTTTAATCAGAGCGGCAATGGGGAACCTGCGCTGCTAAGGTAGCACTGCAGTTGTTCCATTCGGTTTCTCAAAACTGCTTTTGTCAGCCGCTTGGGCCGCTGCAAACGCGAGAACACATTCTGCGCGATTAGATACCCGCGTTTGGCTGCCAACATTCATTGCCTAGCTTCTCTCGGCGTAGCCCAGATAGCTGACGCACGGCACGTGCGCCTTCGACAGAGCGCGGAGGCTCACGCCAATAAGCGCCCGAAGGTGGCGCAGAAAAGTACTAATAGTACTACCCAAAACTGCTTGCTCCTCTCGCTAAGCAGTGGGCTGTGGCGCTGCAGTCGACACCGCAAACTTCAGCGCAAGTTCCCCATAGAGGCTTCGGTTCTTTGTCGTTTACAGCCTTGTAAATACCGCGCTGACGGCTGCCTTCGACGGCCGTGTATGTTGGACTAGTCGGCAACCGCTCGGTTGCTGTCGGACACCAGCACAGCTTGGTTTAACGACGTGTCGTTAACGCCAACTTGCTCCTTCAGCTCGTCACTGGAGCGTGTTGTTTCTAGGAAGCATTTCGCCTATATGAAGGAGAAAACGGTATCGTCAAGGGAGCTGGCATGAAACTTCAGACGTGAGCTACCAATGATAAGACACTCCGGCAACACATCGACAAAGCTGATGCGCAAGCTTCACCAGCCACGCTAACGAAGGCTTCGAGCTTCTTCAGGAGCACCGCTTCCGACCAGCTTCACCTTAATGCTGACGCGGTGCTGTAGCTGCTCATACACAGGGAAAAAAAGTAAGCGCTACGTGTTACAAACGAGAGAACGCCTTTGCGATCCTTTGGAATCATCATCTCCGTTGTTTATCGGAGTCAAGATACTCTTCCAGTAGCTTTGGCTGCATGGAATCGCCTGGTAGGACACTGCCTAAAGCGTTAGGAGAAGATTTGGGTGCAAGATGCGAAGACTTCAAGGAGCTACAAACGTTTTCTCGCCCGAGATGTGAATTAGCACCAGTTTTGGGGCGTTCTTGCATCTACCAGTTAGCCTTATTTGCTGATGCAAGTTCTAGTGCGTACAGTGGTGTCCGTAGCTTCGAAGTGTCGCTTCGCTCAATCGTCTTGCCTTAGTTTTCGTGGCTCGCTTAGTGGAATTCCTACGGGAGACGCTAGCGACAAAGCACAGACGCCTCCAAGAGTATTTATGAACAGACTGCACAGTCACGTTTTATTGGATAAAGGGCGTCGCTACTAGGTGGAAGAAATTTGTATGCAATCGAGGCACCGAAATACAGCCAACAATTGGGCCATCTCGCTGGGACTGCTTTCCTGGTTATCAAAAACAAAGCGTACCTTTTAACTCCAGGACTATCCACCCAGAACCATTTAGCTAGCAAATTCTGTTGGAAAGTCGTGTATGTTTACCGCAACAGTGCGTCACGTTTATACAATCATCCTAATCACATTGTAACATGACAAACGATCATCACGTGACACTGGTGCGCAGGCGTGTACGGGACGTCATGCAATCTAGATATGAATACTGTCTATCAGACAGGTTTACCGAGGTTTTGCTGACACACGAGCCGAATTCCTTCTTGATACAGTAGGCCTCGTACAGTTCTCTGCTTAGTTTAGACCCGAACTTATTCAAGCAGAGAACTGTACGAGGCCTACTGTATTAAAAAGGGGTCTGGCTCGTGTGTCAGCAAAACATCGGTAAACCCGTCTGATAAAGAGTATTCATATCTATATAGCATGATGTCCCGTACACGCCTGCGCACCAGTGTCACGTGACGATCGTTTGTCACGTTACAATGTGATTACGATGATTGTATAAATAGGACGCACTGTTGTAATAAACCAGTTGAAGTTCCGCGCTATGTCTTGTATGTTTATCGCGCTGCTAACATCGCCTGCCCACACGACACTACGGTCATGCCTGATCTGAAGCGCCACGTGCCGTTTCTGATGCGCGTGACCAGGCAATCAGCTTCTCCGAGCCACAGGTTCAGCACTTGGAAAAATACCGCGAGAACAACGGCGGTGATAACGCATTTCATCAACGCCATTCCTCTCCAACTCGTTTAACCGAACCACTTGATGTCCAAGAACTGCGAGAAGCTGGGGTCACGTGGTTCAAGCAAGTCCAGGACGACTTCTTTGCTACGGAACTGGTCCAGCTCGCGAAGAAAGTCTCGGCACTTTGTCGATAATACTAGGCCTCTATCCCTGCATAAATGACGGCGGTGGGGTCAGGATACGGACTGGTCTTCAATACGCTTCAACGACGTTCAGCGAGGAAGCACTGTCGAGGAAGAATTGGACTCAATTGAATTCAGTTTCAAATATTTCGTCCAATTCTTAATTGGGCCAATAACAGGAAATATATAATGAACTTATCGATGGTAGTTGGGATGCAGTAGAATACCACAGACAAATAGAATGCATTTCAGTTTCCTGGTCGTTTCAGTGGTCGTTTCCTCGGAATGGCAGTTCTTCCCAGAATTCCGAGTGATTGTTGGAGGATGCAGACGAGGGAGCCAGCTCCGGTCGATGACGGCGCGTTGCAACTCATATTGAGCACGGATAGTACGTCAGAACCTGAACATACGCGCTGATTAGCTATGCTGCTGAGGTGACTAGCAGTCGAACCTGCGACTTGCTGCTTCCAAACGCGTCCCATTTATGGCAAATAAAAACGACGTAGTTTAAGAAGGAAGCTGTTGCAACTTGAGCACCGTGAGAGCTGGGCCCCACACTCGGCACATACCTGGATTCCAGCTTCTTCGGCGACTCCGTCGCTGCTATCGGCCGCCCATGGAGTGCCGTATGTTCGCGGCTATAGAAGCAACTCAAGAAACAGACCGCGGTATTACCGGCGCAACTTTAACATAAAACTCGTTATCTCGCATGTTTGTGCAAGAAGACCCGTGCGTTGACGGTTCGAAGTCCCCGCTATCGGGCGCCGTAAACTGTGGAATGCCTTAAAAACGCTCACAAGTGTCGCAAACGCGGATGTTGGCGCACTCTCAGCGTTGCTCTCTCGATAAATTCCTAGATGCAATCTTTCTAAGTGCCAGTATTGAAGCGGCGACGTTCACAGTCCCGGCTATAACCGGGACTGCGGACTATTTACGCAATACCTTGAAGCAAAAATCAACTGAAATGGCACATGTACGAAAAATACACAAAGAAAACGCAGTCTCTGTGAAGGATCATAATTTAAAGCCGTTCACGGAGGTATACGACACTAGGGTCAGCTGTATAGAAAGCGCAAGCTGGCTGATTATCTTCTCATTACCACCGTTTATCTTCGCGCGCGGCGCCCTGTATATATATAAAAGCCGCGGGCTTAAGCGCAACATAAATCGCCGGCCCTAAGAACCCAAACTTGCCGGAGATTTATGCGGCCCCAACGGCTCCTTAATACCGGACACGTGAGTGTGGGTCTCCACCTGCCAAATTAACTTGAGAGCGCAATTTTGACGCTGCGTGCATAAAACAACCACTCTCGGAGCGCGGGCCAAGAGCAGTTCTAAACTTTCCGGGTTGTTTATTCGAGAGCGCTTTATTACTTTCTCCTACGCAGTGCAAAGTGGTCACCGTAGGCTGAACGCAAAAAAATAATAATAATAAAGAAGCGCGAAAGAAGGGTGGTGGTTGGGGGGGGGGGGGGGGGGGTTCAGGCGGAGGATGGAAACATCTCATTCTTGTCGCAAGCTCATCGCTCGTGTTAGGCTCCGCCGCAGTGTTTAAAGGACGCCAGTTGTTATCATGCCGGGGCCGGTTTAATAGAGCAATTATAATAACATGATTTTTGGATATTTTTCTTTTCTAGGCCGTTTTTGGTTGGTTTAAACGACGCCACGCTGTAACCGTTTTACAAGGGTAGAGGTGGATCACGATTCTTAAAACAGCGCAAAGGACACGGATGGATACACAAAGGGACAGCGACGTGTGTGTCCACTTGTGTATTCGTCCGTGTCCATTGCGTTGTTTTAAGCACCATAGCTACCGTTCGCTGTAGGTTAGGGGGCGCGGCGTCCGACAACACTCGAATATGTTTGGTTTGGTTTATGGCGGTTTAACGTCCCAAAGCGACTCAGGCTATGAGGGACGCTGTAGTGGAGGGCTCTGGATAATTTAGACCACTTGGGGTTCTTTAACGTGCACTGACATCGCACAGCACATGGGCCTCTAGAATTTCGCCTCCATCGAAATGCGGCCCCCGTGGCCGAGATCGAACCCGCGTCTTTCGGGTCAGCAGCCGAGCGCCATAACCACTCAGCCACTGCGGCGGCTACAAGACTCGGCGTGCACAAAATCCGGCGTCGTCGGCGTTGTGAGAGATAAATAGGGTTGCACAGGGTAGCCCAGGCGGCCGCCCCCGTAGAAGCAGCCTAGGTGGGCAACATAGGTCACGTGACCTTGTGGCGTCATCACAACCTGCCCACCGCATTGTGAGCAAACTAACCATCATGTCAATGTGGAAATTATATTAATGGTTGGTCGCGAGAGGTTGTTCGGGAAGAGCAACCTGAGTGTCACAAGGCCCACCGCTGGCAGCACCTGCCATCGCAAGGCAGTGGCGCATCCCTTAACCGCTGTACCATTGCGCAAGGAGTGGTATGAGGACTCCCAGAGACATATGAATGCAAAGTAGAGCCTCTTATTATGGCTTTCATACTACTTCCCTCACTTCGAAACATAGTCAACCGACCTTAATCCATCCTATAAGCTGGACTGCACGCATATTATAGGACGACGAAAGGGGCAGTTGGAGAGGGCAATAGTCGAGGCTTTTTGCCGTCTAGAGATCGGAGTCAGATAAGTGTGCCAGCACGCCTATTGTGTCCATTTTCCAGAACGAACTACCGTTTCTGTCTGCGCATCTCTCGGTTGTTGTTTGGTTTTGCGCAGGTTGGCTGTGTCATCCTTGCTCGGCTTCCTTCCCTTCCACGTGCTGATTGTTTTCGTCATGATTGCCACTGAATTGTTTTCTTCATATTTCATCTTCATTTTACCATTGTTTGCCATGCAGATTACACGCGCGACTGACCCATATAAGCTCTGATGTTCTTCAATAATTGTTCAGTTGTCAGTAGCGCCCTGTGTTGCGTTGTCGCCTGCCTCAGTACGTCCTGTTTTGCGGTTTTGCTCCTTACGATGTTCTACCAACTGGCCTACAACCATGTCCTTCTATGAGAGAAAAGAAACTTTATTATAACGAAGGAATTCGGGCCACGCGGGCCCTGGGTCCCCGCATGACCCCACTGCACACAAGGGCAGTGGGATCGTCTGGGGTAGGTGGACGCTTCGTGGCGTATCTAACTATTTTGCCCGACGCCTTGATGGTTGCCGGTTTGCCGCGTATAAAGTCTGTTCCTTGAGTTTGCAGCAGTTTCATTCTCTTCTATTAAGCTATAGGATCTCGCTTTTCTTACCTGCTGTATTTTCTCGGTAATATATATTTTTCCCACTGGCCTTCTAATTTCGTTTGCCTAGCTTATCTCTGCTTTCTACAAATAAATTACTGCAATAAGGTGTTTGTCTGGGCTAGTCGGTACGTGGTACTAAATGAAGGCACAGCGCACGAAAGACGGGACTGAGAAAGAGACAAACACAGCGCTGACTTACGACTGAAAGGCTTTATTGCTCGCACGCAATAAATAGGCCAAAAGGAGCACAATCAACAGAAGAACAGCATCAGTGATGATTGTCAAAAAAACACGCCACAAAAAAAAAGCACACAATCACAACCTACACAAGCGAACTTAACTGTTAAGATAGTCAATTTCTTTTTTGTGTTAGCGCGACGGAAGGTTTGCTGACGCAGTTGTCAAGTCCCCGGTGAATTAAAAGAGCTTCCACGATTTCCCGCGTACGTTGGTCCCTATGTTTATACAGTATTCTACTAGTTGTCTCTTTCTCAGTCCCGTCTTTCGTGCGCTGTGCCTTCAAATAAATTACCCTGTCGCTTCTTCTAAACGCCTGAGCTCAGCTGATTCTCGTGATCCCCTCGTTTGTTGGGGCTGGCAAGCCTTGCGCTCGATTAGAATATATGTTAAATTTTTTTCACCCGCCTTGCGTGCTGAAACAGCAAACAGTGACCACCTCAGCAGTTTTTTCTCTCAAGCTTTTCTTCCCCGAGTGCACCACCGAATAACCACAAAAACTAAAGCGATGCTCACGTTATCATAATTTCTTATCTTCAATTTTCATTTAATGCGTCTCCCTACGCCCGAAGGCCGGTTTAGCCTAATGACGTGCGCTGTGCTTGGCTGCGCCTGGACAGCGTTATGATACCGCTTTTTCAGTTTACGCTCCTCCAGACTTCCGCACGCAGTCTTTCCTCAAACTCTTCGCAACATCTGCTCGCTGCGGGGAGAACGCTCCAGGGTAATGTGATCGCTTTAAGAAATTGAGCGATTAGGTCCTTAATTTCACGCCGCATAAAATTCAGAGTATCCCTAATGCTTTAACCGCTTATTGATTGATGGTAATCATACGGTTGAACGATGGCAAAGTAAAAACGAAAAGCACTGCTTCCTGCTCTAAGCTGCCTCCAGTGGCTCTGCGGTATCCGATTTTTGTACGGTGCGTCGTGTGGTTTCATTTCTTTCTTCCTTTTTTTTTACCCTTTAAAGATTGATCCCTCTAACGTGGGAAAAATCCTGTATGCCTCGTGAATACCCCCGCCTACCTCCTGGCACCAAAATTCATTGCCTCCGGCTTTGCTCAAGCTCGCAGCCAATCTCATCTGCTCGTGTGCAAAGCCTCTACATACAGCAATGCCTGCTCATAACCGCAGCTCCCCTGTAGTCCGCCATTTGAGAATATTGAAAGCCCCTCCACCCCCCTCCTATATATTACTAACCCTAGCCACCATGCAGCCTTTGAACACGAGCTTCTTGCGTGCTCCACGGGCGTTCTTCTTTGTTCGGCAGCTACAGCTCCGTCAGCTCTACGTGCAGGAGCACTTGCTTATTTAAGTCCGCTTCGTATATACAACAAGGAATCGCTCACGATTAGGCATTTGTCTTATCCCGCTGTTTAACGCTTTTTTTTTCTTGTTTGATAAGCTGCCATCGCGTCGCTTTGCGGCCAGCGCGCCAAAGCCACCCTTGCCTCCCCGAAAGGAAGCAACTTGGCGCCCCCTGCATTTGTCGATGCTCGATAGAAAGTGGGGGGGGGGGAGAGGATGCAAAAAAAAAGGCCGCTGTGTCGATTTATGGATCCGAACTGACCGTAATAAATAATCGGCCACGGTAGTTGGCCGACAGCCGTAAATCTCACACACGGCCGCGTCTATAAAGTCGAGCGCGGTGATAAAGTTATCTTCTGCGGCGAACCGAACACAAATGTTGGTATGTTTGAGGGCGCCGCAGGTGGTTTGCACAGTGGCATGAAATACGGAGGCCCAGGGCGTACGTTTCTATATATATAGGAAGAGCGTGCGGAGCCGCCCGCAACCGTTCACCGTATTGTCGTCGCGGGACTCTTATATAGGAAAACGCTAATCGTCTTCGGTGGCTTTCTTATATATATAGGCCCTCAGTGCCCTGAGATGCATGCTGACGGGTCACGCGTCTGTGTGCACTGCCGAGGGCGTTATTCAACCTTGGTGCAATCATAGAACGACTGCGGTATTCTGGGACGCCGTAAACGAAATCACAGAACGGTGAGCCTTTCAATGGTTTATGGTTTATGGGGGTTTAACGTCCCAAAGCGACTCAGGCTATGAGAGACGCCGTAGTAAAGGGCTCCGGAAATTTCGACCACCTGGGGTTCTTTAACGTGCACTGACATCGCACAGCACACGGGCTTCTAGAATTTCGCCTCCATCGAAATTTGACCGCCGCGGCCGGGATCGAACCCGCTTCATTCGGGCCAAGTGAGCCTTTCAAGCTATAGGGTTCATGCGTGCAAGTTGCCTGTAGGTGTGGCGTGCAGCTCGCTGTAGAATTCTACTAGAACTGCATTTCCGAGTACCACGGTTGTTAAAGCCGTCGTCTTCAACTCCTATAGCTTCCGTTCCACTGCCAGTAGTAGTGAGATGGAATTAGTCGCGCAATTCCTCATCTTCTTTTGTTTTGTTTTCTCTTCGTTTAAAGTGTTCTCGAGGAACCAAAAATAAAATTTTCTTTGCGCGAACAAAACGGCGACCATGCCTTCACTAACAGCGTTATCGCAACCTGCATAGGTTTCATATCTACGAAAAATGGAGTTTACAGACCACGAAGTCACGAAAGGAACTCTCTGCTGTTGCTTGAAATAAATTCCTACCTGTCATTCTCCTATTCCTGATTAGTGTCTGATTCTATTCACTCTTCGATTCTTCAAGCAGGCGTGGTACTAATAGCCGTCGTAATTTGGGGGGGGGGGGGGGGGGGGGGCTGTTGTAAACGAACGGCGTTATATGTAGTAGGATTCGCGTTTGTATTGTTTCTGTACGGCCTTTAGGGCTTTTCTTCGCGCGTCAGAATTAGTCCATTCCTTGGCACAGAAAACGTTGTTGCTGCTGAGTGCATTTATAATATTAAGAGGTGTTTGAGACATCTTTTCATTCCCCTACTTTCTGTGACAAAGTTAGCTGGAACACTCGCTCAAGTTAAGGGTGTGTAACTCCCCGTTAGCCCATCTCCCTGTTTCTTTCGAGTCTCCCGCGATTCTTTGAGACTTATGTTGCGTCATAATGGCTTACGTTGCGTCAGATAAATTGAAGTGCAGTCACTGACTCGTGCTGTTTATTTCTGAGCAAATGAAAACGAGAGAACCTTTATCTGTGCTCCATTAAAAGGGGAAAATAAAATATTGGCAGCGCAATGATGGCTGCCTCGCCGAAGATGGCTTGCTTTTCATGTGCTGCTCTCAGCATGCCCGCAGCACCTTCCGGAATGCAACGCATACAGAGAACAGACGGAAAAGCTCAGTAACAAAGCGAAAGCATGGCGTACACAAATTAGTCGCTGAAAGATCCCTGGAAACGCCAATATACGTACAGTTTGCGTCAAGCTTCACATTCTGGAGAAGGATTGATTCCAATTCCGTATTCTTCCTTGAAACAGCCTGAGGAGAACGCATTGTCCCCGCCGCGGTGGCTCAGTGGTTAGGGCGCTCGACTACTGATCCGGAGTTCCCGGGTTCGAACCCGACCGCGGTGGCTGCGTTTTTATGGAGAAAAAACGGTAAGGCGCCCGTGTGCTGTGCGATGTCAGTGCACGTTAAAGATCCCCAGGTGGTCGAAATTATTCCGGAGCCTTCCACTATGGCACCTCTCTCCTCCTTTCTTCTTTCACTCCCTCCTTAACCAATTATATATATATATATATATATATATATATATATATATATATATATATATATATATATATATATATATATATATATATATAACGCACTTAAAACTCCTTGCATGTAGGCGGTGTTCTTTTGGAATATACCTCCAAGTGACATTATAGTCACCCAGGAAACCCATCACTGCATCAACTGTTCTAATAATAATAATAATAATAATAATAATAATAATAATAATAATAATAATAATAATAATAATAATAATAATAATAATAATAATAATAATAATAATAGGTTTTTGGGGGAAAGGAAATGGCGCAGTATCTGTCTCGTATATCGTTGGACACCTGAACCGCGCCGTAAGAGAAGGGTAAAGGAGGGAGTGAAAGAAGAAAGGAAGAGAGAGGTGCCGTATTCGAGGGCTCCAGAATAATTTCGACCACCTGGGGATCTTTAACGTGCACTGACATCGCACAGCACACGGGCGCCTTAGCGTTTTGCCTCCATAAAAACGCAGCAGCCGCCGCCGTCGGGTTCGAACCAGGGGACTCCGGATCAGTAGCCGAGCGCCAACTGTTTGCAATTTGCAGTTTTCTGGCTTCGCTTCCCAACTTCTTTCGGGGCAGTCAAGTGGGGATATATCTGACTAATCTATTATCTCCAAACGCCCTCTAACTGTCGTATCGGTGCAAAAGGTGCTGCTAGGACTACACATTGAATCGCTCCGAGCGATTCTCAGCCGAAGAATCCGCGGAGCAGCTTTTTCCTGCGCACGTCGTCGTAACAAGAAGGTTCGCTTCTATAACTCGGTCAGACGGAAGCACTTGTCACGCCGCGGGCTGCGACAAGCTTAAGGCGTCCTTCGTGGACTCTGCCACCTCTTCTCTCTCTCTCTCTCTCTCTCTCTCTCTCTCTCTCTCTCTCTCTCTCTCTCCCTCCCCCCCCCCCCCCACCTGCCCTTCTTTTCTCTCTTCCCGCCACCTCCCTTATTTGCCGGCGGCGAGCATTCTTGCACGTGGAGGGCCCGACCCCCACCCAGCATCCACCGGCAAGCGTCCGGACTGCTCCTCGCTCATCTCGCCCGGCGGGAGCCTCGTGCGCGGAGGACGCGGCCGCCCCACGCAAGCCATCAACTCGCTCGCTCGCTCGGGCCGCCGCCGCCGAGCAAGTGTGCGGATGAGTAACGTGGCTGCCGCCGCCCGGGACGGGCGGCCACACCACTGTGCGCTCGCTACAGTGGCGTCTTTTCCTGCCACATGCGCACGTTTCTGTCTTCTTTTAATGCGAAAGCGTTACTAGTCCCATTACGAGAAAAGCCCGTGGCATGCGTGTTCGTTAGCGTGTGTACTCGCAGATGGTGTAGAAAGTCCCAGCGATGGCAATAAAAATAGAGTGACGTCATCAAGGTACTGTATGACGCACACAGCAAGCCCAGCACTACCACTTCAGACAATCATATGCATGTCGTTCGTATATATGCACTCCCCACCGGCCGGCCTCAATGTGGCGACAGTTTTTCCGAGAACATTCGTACCAAAATGGTGACGCAACCGTTTGTCGTATACAGCGTTCGGGGTGGTGTCATACGATTTCTCGTTGCATATAGCTTACATGTGCTAGTCAAGTTGGAGGCTAGCTTGCGAGAGGGATTCGAACTGGTGACTAATGCACCTTAAGTTGTATTCTTACCCGGACTTTCGTATCAAAATTGCGATCCAACCGTTCGTCGTACAGCGTTCCGGGTGGTGTCGTACGGGCGCGTGCGTGTGTGGGTGGTGTGTCTGTGTGGGTGTCAGTGCACCCTGGGACAGCAATGCTTACGCATTCCTGCACGTAAGCAGACTTAAGTGTCTCTGTCGGTTTTCTCCTGTTTCTTTTTGTCACTCCTGCTCTATTCCTCTTCAAAGTAGAATGGGTTTCGCGAACGGATTTGACTCGTTCAGGTGACAGATGTGATAATAATAATAATAATAATAATAATAATAATAATAATAATAATAATAATAATAATAATAATAATAATAATAATTGGTTTTGGGGGGAAAGGAAATGGCGCAGTATCTGTCTCATATATCTTTGGACACCTGAACCGCGCCGTAAGGGAAGGGATAAAGGAGGGAGTGAAAGAAGAAAGGAAGAAGAGGTGCCGTAGTGGAGGGCTCCGGAATAATTTCGACCACCTGGGGATCTTTAACGTGCACTGATATCGCACAGCACACGGGCGCCTTAGCGTTTTTCCTCCATAAAAACGCAGCCGCCGCGGTCGGGCTCGAACCCGGGAACTCCGGATCAGTAGTCGAGCGCCCTAACCACTGAGCCACCGCGGCGGATACAGATGTGATGCATTTCGTCGCTTTTCGAGATCTCAAGTGTAACACGCGACCCCCCGAGAGAACTGCGCAGGGGCAGGAATCACGGTCAACTGATTCGTTCGTTATCAAGGCAGACACAACGAACCTGTTCTGCTACGGTACGACTGATTTCAAGAATTTTGGACTTGCTATATTTTCCTTTCACTAGTACTAATGTCACGCGGTGTACGCAACCTTCTGGAGTTATCTTTATCGCGCCGCTGGCATTCCGACGCAGAGGTTTGCGGCAAGGCAAAATTTTGTCTTTGTCTCTGCACAGGACTTACGGACACATGGGGAAGCTAAGCCTAACCGTATCGCTCTTCACCTGTTGAGTGTTAAAGTTCAGATCTAGCCTTACGCTAAAAGCTGCCGCCGGAACGAAAATTTACAAATATAATTGGGCATAAGTGAAACACTCGCATTGTAAATCGCGACTCATAATTAAATATGTATATAACACACTCTTTCATATATGTGAAGAATCCTAACGTGCGTCAGCGGTAGGCAACAACGCAATCGTTGCCACACCAGGTGCAATCCCTATGTTTATTTTCCACACGCCGGTGCAGTCGGAGTGCACCCCTCGACTGCACCGACTCCACCTGGTGTCACTGCATTCAAACAAGTTAGGGTGCATTTTCAAGAGGAAATACAAGTCGCCAAACAGATGCAAATCCTTGCATGAGCGTGTGAAAGCATAGTAACCAACATTGTGTGAAACAACCTTGATCTATCCATCAGCTATCGTGTTTTTGGCACCCATAGGTAACTTTGAACAGGGAGCAATGCCGGTTACTCCTGAGTGTATATTATTTTACTCAAAACCCTCGCTTGACAGTTGCACCGTATACGCTTATTTCAGGCCGTCAAGTTCACCCTGCTTACGGAGTGCAAGTGCCACGGCGTGTCGGGCTCCTGCTCGCTAAAGACCTGCTGGAAGCGGCTGCCCCCGTTCGGCCACGTGGGCGACTACCTGGTCGAGCGCTACCGGCGCGCCAAGCGAGCGCTGCCGCACTACGGCCGCTCCAGGGCTTCCCTGGACCCGAACCGGCGGAAGCCGGCGTACCTCAAGCTTCACGAGAAGCACCTTCGTCCGGCCCCCGCTAAGGCCTCGGCATCCAAGAGGCGCTCGTCGAGCGCCTTCGTCGACGAGCCGGACTCGTACGAAGTGCCGTGGGCGGACGTGGTGGTCCAGCCCAAGCCCCGCGACCTCGTCTTCCTGGAGGACTCGCCCAACTACTGCGTCCGGGACGTGGAGCGCGGCTCGGCTGGCACGGCGGGCCGCGTCTGCAACCGGACCTCGACGGGCCCGGACAGCTGCCGCTCTCTGTGCTGCGGTCGCGGCTTCGAGACGCACTACAGGACCAGGACGCAGCAGTGCCACTGCAAGTTCCACTGGTGCTGCTTCGTGCGCTGCGACACGTGCGCGGAAAAAGTGCGCGAGAGCATTTGCAAGTGACGCGTCGCTTGGGGGCGCTACATGTCACTCGCGTTGAAGGGGAGGCACCTTTTGCGCGGGGTGTGCCCATCTGCGTGTGCAGGCCATTCTTCTCTTGATCACCGGTTGCTCGGCATAGCTGTGACGCTGCGATGTACCTAATATGAAGACGTGCGTGCGCCTATATTCCGGATTTGCCAGTCGAAGTTACACCCGCCGCGGTGGCTCAGTGGTTAGGGCGCTCGACTACTGATCCGGAGTTTCCGGGTTCCAACCCGACCGCGGCGGCTGCGGTTTTATGAAGGCAAAACGCTAAGGCGCCCGTGTGCTGTGCGATGTCAGTGCACGTTAAAGATCCCCAGGTGGTCGAAATTACTCCGGAGCCCTCCACTACGGCACTTCTCTCTTCCTTTCTTCTTTCATTCCCTCCTTTATCCCTTCCTTTACGGCGTGGTTCAGGTATCCAACGATATATGAGACAGATACTGCGCCATTTCCTTTCCCCCAACCAACCAACCAACCAACCAGTCGAAGTTACGGAGTGATTTATGTGCTTGCCTGGGCGCTGAGGTTGTGGGCTCACCCGACACCGATATTCTTGAACGGACTGCATGGGTGCGTCAGACATTCATAGATGTAGGGTGGGTGCCTTAGATCACCTGCATTAAACCACAGCCACTGGCATACTCTGTCGCTCACAGACATCGCGCTGCTTTGGGACTTCAAAGAGCCCTGACAACTTGCGGTCTTTGCTTATTTTCGCTGTTACACTGAACAGCCGGCAAAAATATTCCACGAAAAATACATTCAGTCGTCGATGCCATGTAGAAACGAACTCAGTTGCCTCCTCGATTGGTGTGACTGTGGTTCTAGCGGACTCTATCATTCCACGCACACACAGCCTAGCGTTTGCCTTGAGCCCGAGTTAGTTCAACCATAGAAGAGCTACTTAAGAGTAATGTGATATTTTCTGTGTTCACTGTGTCAGGCGCACTTTTCAGCTCAGACACAAGCAGTAAACGTGTTTCACTATAGAGCACCCCTCACTGACGGATGAACGTCAGCCAAGGACGAACGAGGCAGGCGTATACGCTGGCCAAATTGCCTCGTCTTCGTTGTTCTGTTTGCCTTCTAGTTGGGAGCTATTGCCGCGACAGCAGCGGCGCAGGGACACCGGAAGTGGCGAAGAGACATTGCACCACCTGTGATGCGTGAAATTAAGGTCACAAGACAGTGCCCCGAGACTCAACAGCCTCTCTGAAGCGCTTTCAGTGTGCGCGAGACTTTGTGTGTGCCGCGTGGATAAAGTCACATGTTGCACAGAACTGATCTGATGCCCACAACAACAAAGTACCCTGCGCCTTATCTGCTTCTGTCTCAAGGTTTTCGACTCGCTTTTCTTTCGTTATTGAGAGCCATTGTAAATTCAAAGGATGCACCGCTCAGAGAAGTGCAATAGTTGTTGCACAAGTAATATATACACGGCGTTTAATTTTTATCGCTAAATAAACATCGAACACTCCTAGTGGTACAAAAGCTGTTGTTTCCTGAAGGCTTAGGCGTGAAACTCGTGAGCGGTCTTATTAGTTGAACGTTTTCTGCAGCCGTTCGCTTTCCAGAATTGGTTGTCGTCAAGGCTGAACACGTGTAAGCTTAAGTTTCGAAAATTGCTGGTCATCTCCCCAAAGCGACCACGTAGCAACTCCGAATGTTGAAGATGCATACAGCCTGTGGCATCATTTTTGGCGAATAAAATTTATTTTTGAAAGACTGGGGTAGAATGCCTCACGTACTGTTTCTTTGTTTTCTGTTACCAAGAACACGGTCGAAGCGTAGAAGGCACCTGTGCTTTATGAACGGCTTTATTGGGTTACGACATTCTTTTTATTTTTGTTTATTTTTGGTGCCTGGGGAAGGTTTGACGCTACAGTGAGTAGCAGCTACGAATGGGCAGTAACGCAAGCGTAGTAGAGCTATGTGTAACCAAATCTGTAAATTTGTTGGACGTTGTTATGCACATGGCCATCGGGGAAAAGAGGAACGGTTAATTTTATGAAGTCATTTACCAACTTGAAAGTGCATCAACACGTGGTCATATGACCTTACGCGTAAGGACTTGGGATGTAAATTATTTTTGTGAGGTTGTTGCAATGACGTTTAAGATTTCACTCGTTCTACGAACAGTTGCAGGTGGCCTCTCTGCATATATACTTTTTTACCTCGGAGAATGAAGACAACCTCACTGCTACATTTATGTGCGTACATCTACCACACACACAACAAAAACGGTTCCTTGTGAACATCGCTGTTTTCTTAATTATAAGCTAGTTGACGACGCAATAGTTATATCATATTGGTATATTACGAGCATAGGTATACTACTTCAGTAATGTGTTTCTTAACAGCTGTGAAAAAGCGGCCGCAGGAAAGCTCACGTGGCTCGTCACCACAGGGTATTCGCCAAGAACGTCCGCACATTAAACTAGCTTGTTCGATCAGATGGCTGACAGTGCTCAAACTCATGGTCTGTCCTCAACACCGTATAACTTAAAAAATATATATGAGGAGCAATAAGGAACCTTTCTTATGCATTAATAATTCTTCTCAATAGAGTCGAAATTCTAGAGGCCCGTGTGCTGTGCGATGTCAGTGCACGTAAAAGAACCCCAGGTGGTCGAAATTTCCGGAGCCCTTCACTACGCCGTCCCTCATAGCCTGAGTCGCTTTGGGTCGTTAAACCCGCATAAAACCGAACCAATAATTCTTCGGCTATAGCGATGAAGCGTTCGACGTCAACGCGAGTTCAGTAGCATTTGTTTTTGTGCCGTAGATTCCGTAGATTATGGTTCAGAAAACATTTTAATTGGAACTAAAATTGGTGGCTGGTCGCTCTATTCTGGGAGTTCATTCTTGCAGCCGATCTGCCCTTTCGGTCAGCTCCTGCTGAAATTTCGGATTTATGCTGGATAGCATTTCCTTCCACCGTTGGATCGTCGGTTATTTTATCCTTTCTGTTTTTGTGTGGCAGGTCCATACCAGGTGGTATGGACCTTATTAATTCCTGTTACTCATCTATAGTTCTTTATCCGGTGGCCCGTATTCTCTTCCATTTAGCCTATAGTGTTGTGGGATTTCTGAGTATGTGTTCAGCATGTCTGAGTAGCTGTGCTCGTCCGTGTGTTATAAGGCGCCCGGGGTACGAGTGCTCGGGCCGCGGCGTGTGCGCCTTCGTTCCTCATCTACGGACTGATGTGCTGGTGTCCATACGATGATGATGTCCTCAGGCTGAATTGTGGTGTCCGTATGAGCTTTGCTTGATTTTCTGCTTCCTTTATGTCCTTCAGGATCCTGATGGCTGCCTGCACTATCCTGCCCGTGATGTAGTTTTCGTACGCTTCTTGCGGATCCGTGATTAGGTCCTTTTTTTTTCTGCGTGGTTATTGCGAGCGCAATGGCTGCCTCTTCCTCTTGTGTTGGGTCCATGCATATGACTGTTTGTGTCAGCCAATGTGTCGTTCCTTTATTCCCTCAGAGCAAGGCCCGCCGTGGTTGGCGTGCGCTCGGTAGAAGTACGCGATCACGGGGTGGGGTCCGGGCGGTTTTGAACACGCGTGTCAGCCGCGAGTAAGCGGGGAGAACGTATTTATCTCCCCAATTCAACCCCACATCTTCTCGCGCTGCTGTGCTGGCGCCCTTTCCTGCTAGTTAATGTAACTGAAAAGGGAATGCGTTTCTCCTTGAGGTGAGGCTGCTGCTGCACGGTGCCTCGCGGGAAAGCAAACACAGGGGACTGCAGGGCAGGTCCCCACAACTGGTGCGCTATTTCTGAAGTTGCCATTCAAATTTGTGACTGTTATCATCATGATGCCTCCAACCGACCCAGCTGCGTGTGTATACAGTGTGCTTCTGTTGATATTTCATTGTTTTTCTAAAGCTTGAGCTCTGGCCTCTCATCTTGCAGCATGGTGTACCGGGTGCATGTTCCCTGGTATGGGCTTCGATTGTAAGGTGTTGTTCACCTCTTCTGGAGCTTCATGTCGGTCTTGCGTTGTGCTTGTGTATGACGGTTTGAGTCTGTCTCACTCTGCTCTGTCTTTCCTACTGTTGGCTGCATGGGCAGCATTTCTGCGATGTTAGGTGGGCTTCAGTTATTTCGTCCAGCATATCGTGGATTCCCAGCTTCAGTAGCCTTTCTCTAGATGCACTGATTGGAATGCGAGGGCTCTCTAATATGCCTTCCTCGTGAGGACGCTGATTTTCTTCTCCTCTGCTTCTTTCAGACTATAAGGTTCGGCGCGACGTTCGCAATTCTGCCAATTATGAAAGCCTGTGCTACAGCTGCAAGGTGTCTTTATCATGCCGCTTCTCCTGTTGGTGATTCTGCCAATCATTCTTGCTACTTTTTATGTCGATAGCCAACAGAACAAGATTCGTTAGCATCGCTGGGTGCTTAAATGCGAACTGGTATAGTAATCACCTCTGATTTTCCACCAACCCCCCCCCCCCCCCCTAAAATAAGAAAAACAAGAAAAAACTGGAACTTTGAGTTTGGTGCATCGTAGCCTTATCCTCTTATGCGCCATAAAACTCAACGCAGAAAGCTTCTTTTGTAACTAATGAGCATTACGAACAAGAAACAAGGAATTACTACTTGATACGCTTCACGGATGCCCGGCAGGCATTAGGTACAGGAATCGCAGATCGGACCTGATGGCTCGACGAATAACAGGTAAGCACGGAAGGAGGAGGCCACACCAGAAGTGTGCCGCTTCAGTGATGGTGGGCGCATCTATAATAGCCGCGGTGATTTGCCCGGCAGTTTCGATCAGGCTATTTCCCGCAGGCGATTCATCTCGGCTCATCAGGGAAGGAGCTCGCTCCGCTTATGGCCGCTTGGCACGAAAGCTCTGTTGCACTTTGGTTCTGCGCTCGCATCGCGCGAACTTATGAGGGACCGGTGCACTGATTAGCATTCCAGACGCGTAATGACTCAGTGGTTGTGTTACATTCCTGATCGCACTCAAAGATGGCACAGGCCGACGTTAGTGCCATCTTGGAAGGGCTTCGATCAGCTTGAAGGATAAAGTTGTGTGGTCCGCTATTGTTTTTTCTTTAAAGCCAACGTATTGTAAGCCAACTGAAAAAATAAAAATGTAGACAAAATCATTGTCGGCAGGGGGTGTAAGCATGATTTTCACTGCAGGAGAGACGTAGCGCCTTCTAGGACGGCTCACAGATGGCGGCACCCGCACCCTAGTTTTAGTGTTCCTATCTATGCTCCCGCACTACCTGGTGTAGGCCAAGACATTTGCCTGCCTGTCTGCAGCTCCTTCTGTTCCTCCGGCTAGGCAGCTCATTTGGTCTTCCTGCCAACTTTCGGGGCGTCAGCGATCAGCCGCTTTTCTTCGCTGGACTGCCTAGTCGATTTCCTTCACCGCTCTGGTGATCAAGTCCAGAATTTTTGGATAAAAAATTTGAATATTAAAATACTGTAAGGTCCTGTTATGAAAATATTGAAGATAATGGTCCATTGTTTCGATGTGTAACAAAGTATTTCTTTTAAAATTTTTCATCGCTCGCATCGAGTAAAGTCTGCCATAGAAAACCAATGGGGAACACTAACAGCAAATAAATGCAAGCCTGCCGAGGGGATATCTGCGGATATATTGACTGTTATAGTGAGAAAATACAATATATGAAGAAAAAAATGCGTTCACAAATTCTTTCCCTTTGAAAAATGCTTTTTGTCCAGAATTGGCGGGTATGTTATGTTATGTTCAGCTGCGCTCATCCGCCTATGCTCTTCGTGATGGTCTGCGCGTTTTCACTGTCACGAGCTGCTATCGCTGTTTGAAGCGACTTATATAACGCTCGCCCGCTCTCCATCGGTATTAGCAATGCGTTTGGCCGACTTGGCCGCCTTCTCATCTTTGCGTGCGGCGACACTCAAGCCTTGCTATCTTTTGACACATCCGGTTCAATTGCACTGCCACTGGGGCAGCACTACTGGTCCCAAGCGATTCAGCCCTGACAGCTCGACAGGCTCTACTTTCGGTACAAGCTTACCTTCAAGGTGTGGGATTGTCTATATCCGTGAAAAAAATCCGGCTTTCTTCTGTTTCCAGGTGTAGGAAGACGTCAAGCGCGGTTGAAGATACACCTCGGTCACTCTTGCATCCGTCAATTCAACCACGCGCGTTTCCTTGGCGTCATTATTGACTCCCGTCTACAGTGGCGAAAAGCTGTAGACGCGATTGTCTCATCTCTATCTTCGTGTCTCAATGCTATCCGTAGAATTGCAAGTGCGAAATGGGAAAACCATCCTTCTTCAATGATCAAACTTCATGAAGCGCTGGTGGTCAGTCGCATAATGTATCAATTACCTTTAATTTCCCCCTCAGCATCATAGCTTGAACGTCTCGAAGTTTTCCATAGAAAGGGCCTAAGAAGAGCCATTGGAGTTCCTCAAGCGGCTGCGAATAAGGCAGTACTTCATGAGTCCCTATCGAAACCTCTTAGCCTTGTCGCTTCTCAGAGACTACTAATGCATCTTGGCCGCCTAGGAGAGACGGTAGCTGGGCAATCCCTTCTCCAGCGGCTTTGCAAGAGATATGAGTCGAAGGCCTTCTTGGCACTCAATACTCTTAGTTCTTTAGGCATTAATGTCCGAAGGCAAAGGAAGCGGTCGAAACCCCCCTGGTCTTTTCCAACCCTCGGCTGTAAGGTCACAATTCCCCATGTGAGTTCAAAGCGCAGCTCTCCTTTGGCAGCAACGCGTTCGCTTGTACTGGAATACTTGGAAACAGATTATGTCTGCCATCTTCAAATTTTCATGGATGGTTCTGTGGACAAGGTCAAACAAGCTAGCGCAGCGGCTTTTTACTTTCCTTCTTTGGACTGTAAGTGGTCTGTACGCTTCGCTGCTGTCGTATCCTCCACAACGGCCGAAAGTGTTGCTGTTGAAGTGGCTTTACGGAAGTTAGGGTCTTGTCCGGCTCAACCTGCTGTCATCCTAACCGATTCAAAATATGCCGTTCAGAGGTTAGAGCGCGGTTTCCCTACCGATGCCTTGTCTATAAGCTCTCTACGCTTGGTGCAGGATCTGCACAGCAGAGGCTTTACTCTATATTTCCAATGGGTGCCCTCTCAAATAGGAGTCGGAGGCAATGCGGTGGCAGACAGTCTCGCCCATAAAGCTCTCTCAAGGATTCCATCAAAAAAAAGTACCTCAAAATGAAAAAAGACTTCAGAGAAACGGTGGTCGATCATTTTAGTACCCTGTGTGGTGCGCCCCACAAGTCATGCGTGACCAAGGGACTGAGAAGATCCCAGGCCACTCTTCGAATTCGCACGGGCTCTGCTCGTACTCCTGCCTGGGTGCATAAGACGGGCATGACATCGTCCGCAATGTTCTTTATGTGGTGTGTGCGGAGATATCGAACATTATATTATGTACTGCCCAGAGTACAACGCGGAAAGGTATGTGATGTTCGCTTCCTTCAAGAAGACAGGAGCCCTTCACAGTACAGTTCAGGACATTGTCTACCCGAGTGGAAACCAGACATGCAGAAGGAAGGCTGCACGCCTTCTTTTAACATTTCTGCAGGACACTGATGTCTCTAAATGGTGACAGCAGGAACGGACTATGGTCTACTGTGATTGAATGTGTGCGTAGATGGTGACTTCTGAAGTGGACTTTGTTCTGCTGTGACTGAATGTGTGCAGATATTGTGACTGCGGCAGTGGTATATGTATATGTATATGTGACTGTGCGCATAGCGGGGCAGATCCGACAGGTTTTAGGTCATTATTGACATATAAGTGACGCTACGGTGGAGCAATTGCCGGCAGCATAAGCAAGGCTAGTCCCACCTGTAGCATTCGACAACTCAACTCAACTCAACTGGTCCCAAGAATTTGGAAACGCAGAACGAAGGGATAAAAGGTAAGGAAGGCGATTATACAACACGTAGCGCGAGAGGATACCAATAAGCGCATGCCCCGGTGTGGTCTAAGGAGTTGGAAAACGAAGGTGCTCTTTTTCTGCCGGCACTATAGTTTGAATCCTGCTTGGAACTATTGTGCCATAAGTCTTTTTTTTTTGGCTGCTCACCAAGCACCGAAAAAATTCGGCTTCATGCTCGACCCGAGTATAACCGCGGTTTACGGACAGTGTTTACTTCAATTTGCCGACAATGAGAGTAAAAAGCATTTCATTCTTAAAAAGAACTAGTGATGATGAACTAGGAGGACGCCAACGCTTTACCAGAAAGACTTCTTTTCGTCAAAGCGGTGACCAGTACCGTCTGGTCGTCTAGTCCAAACGTTACTGCCATACACATGCATGTGACATAACTGAAATTAATTTGCGATAATAATAATAATAATAATAATAATAATAATAATAATAATAATAATAATAATAATAATAATAATAATAATAATAATAATAATAATAATAATAATTGGTTTTGAGGGAAGGAAATGGCGCAGTATCTGTCTCATATATCGTTGACACCTGAACCGCGCCGACGATATATGAGACAGATACTGCGCCATTTTTTTTCCCCAAAAACCAATTATTATTGCGATTGTCTAATGAAAGAAATCGCAGATTTCGTTAAGCCGCCGAGAACGGTTGGTACGCCTTGTTCAGCTTGTTTAATCTTGTCCCATAAAAAGTTGAACCAGCAACAAAAGGCGAGTGCAAAAAAAAAAAAGCTGGGTGTTCCATTTTTCTTACAGGAGACTTGCTGTGAATATGAAACGTCTCATGTTTCATTTTGGCTCCTTTTGGTGCGACATGAATTTGCTGCCCCTGACCAGATGAGATATCGTCAAACCTTATAGATTCAATATTGTTTAATTTTGTATCGCTTGTTAGAAGCCATGGGAGAATCCTTGCTTCTCTGCTCCGTTATAGTGCTCTAGTTTCATTTCAATGAATCCGACCCATTAATCCACCCTTATTCACCTTAATTATTTTTCTGGAGTGGGCCTTCTTCCATATATTGGGGCCATTTGGAAGGGGGGGGGGGGGGGGGGGCGCCAACTTCCAAAGTTCGGGGATCCTCAGATTTTCAAATTTGGCGAGTCCTTTTGATTGGTCCACTGGTGGCCACGTGGTGTCGATGACGACACGGCCCTCTTAATCGCATTCATAGATCGCAGGGAATCCTCATGCCACTACTGGGCACTTTTGTGAAGCGGTTAAGCGATGCGCACTGCCTCGGCAGGTGGCAGTTTTAAACACAGCCACCGGTGTGGCTTGTGAGACGCAGGTTGCTCGACCCGAGTTTTCGTAAGGCCCATGTGCAGCGCCACAGTGGGCAGGGGACAGCAACATTAAATTTATTTGAATTAATTTCATTTCCACGTGCCACAAGGGGTAGGCAGCTCACAACCCGGTGAGCAGATTGCCGAGTGCTATGGTGGCCAGGTTGTGATGATGTCTCAAGGTCATTCGTAAGGCCCATGCGCAGCGCCACAGTGGGCAGGGGACAGCAACATTAAATTTATTTGAATTAATTTCATTTCCACGTGCCACAAGGGGTAGGCAGCTCACAACCCGGTGAGCAGATTGCCGAGTGCTATGGCGGCCAGGTTGTGATGATGTCTCAAGGTCATTCGTAAGGCCCATGCGCAGCGCCACAGTGGGCAGGGGACAGCGACATTAAATTTATTTGAATTATTTCATTTCCACGTGCCACAAGGGGTAGGCAGCTCACAACCCGGTGAGCAGATTGCCGAGTGCTATGGTGGCCAGGTTGTGATGATGTCTCAAGGTCACGTTACCTCTAACGACCAGTCATTAATTTAGTGCCACCTGCCAGGGTGGGCAGTTTGCTAAGAATTCGGTGGGCAGGTTGTGATGATGTCAGAAGGACATGTGACGTCTCTCGACCAAACAGGGAATTTTGTGACAGAGAAGTAGTAGTAATAGTAAGTGTTTAATCAAAAATATAATAAAAAGGAAGTTAAAAGATTTTTGCTCACCCCGGCATCTGCCATCACTGTATCGGCGGTACCTGAGCTGGGGCAGCGGAAATAAAGAATAGAAGGCAGTATGAAGAAGGGAAATGAAAGACGTGAGGGGACAGAATGTTGTTTTGAGACGACAACGTAAATGATATCGCATTAAAATTCGTGTGGGCTGTGCGGCGCCAGTAAACGTCAAGTAACCACAGGTGATCGAAATTAATCTGAGCCCTAGCCACTACGGCACCTTTATCTCTCTGTTTCCTATCACTCTCTCTTTCATCCCTTCTCCCTCATGGCGCGATTCACGTGTCAACCGAAAGTACGACAGTTGCTGCACATTTCTTTTCCTTTAAAAATAAATACACTGGCATCTTAACCTTTGCATAGTCTGCATGGACGTGCTTATGTTCAGTGGAGCCAGGGAGTTCAGAGCGATTTTGAGTCTCGTCTTAACTTTGTAAAACTGCCGAATGCGCACACGACCAATTTAATGCAGTCCTGAGCCGGCAAGGTCACCACTAGCCATTTCGACTTTCTGAACATTACGTTAAGGGACCTGAGCAGGAAACACTGCACGCGCAACCCCTCTGCAATGCAGAGTAACATGTCAGCGCTTTTTAAGCGCCGGCTAAATTGTCTGTTCGACATTAAAGGGCCCCACTCCCTCTCTTTCTATATGCGATGCGCAAAAAGAAAGTCTTGCTCAATGAGGCGTTAAAAAGTTCGAAACGCGCATTTTGGTAGTAGTAATAACTTTATGCGTAGAAATATATGGGTGGGTCTCGATGTAGAGGCACTCTTCACATCTTTTGAAGTGGTCTGTGGCTTTTGTGGCAGGGTTGGAGCCCCTAGTCCAGGGCCCCACTGAGTCTTGCCGCCAGGTAGGCTTTCCGGACCAGTTTTGCCTGCACCGCCGGATCCTCGCTGGAAAGCATCCTCTCCCACTGCTCCGCACTCGGGATTCTTTTTATTGCAGCCGCATTTGTTCTCTTTTCACGCCACGTTGTACGAATTAACGTGGCTTTGTCCTCGCACCACGGGCATTTGCTGCTATATAGCCCTGGATGGATCTTACCTAACATGTTTAGATTCGGGAAAGGTCACGTTTGTAGCTGTCTCCAATAGACCGCTTCCTGCTGAGAGACAAGCTGGGGCTATGGCAGAGCAGACAAAAAAGGCAAGAATATAAAAGAAGCGGCGGAAGCCACGGGGTGCCAACTGATACGCGCATTTCAGGAACCAGGAATTCATGCTCGCTATACGGTACTTTCAAAACCTGTCCCAAAAGGGCACCTAAACCACATTTCAAGTAATTTTTTTTTTTACATAAGTGGTCTCTTACATGCCTCCAGACCTGTCGTAATTGCGCAGTTGCCGACCGATCGCGAGCTTCTCAAAGCTTCGGGACCTCTCCGCCAAGGAATAACGGAGCTGTGGATAAACCTATGCCCGAGACGGTGAGGTGAAAAGTGGGCAAACTTTTCCTAAGAAGGCACCTGCTTCTGAAGTTGTGATATGTGTCCTGGGGTCCGCACGGGACAGAATAAAGCTTGCCTCCTGGAATGTCTGCCTGTCGTCATCTCTACTGAGCGCTTGGCCCCCTCTGTTCAATAAATCATTTTGTGCGTGCGTGTGTGTGTGAGAGAAAGAGAGAGAGAGAGACGGAGAAATGGAGAGCGCATGTGTGCGTGTGTGTGTGTTTGTACGGGTGCGTGCAGTTCTTTCAAAAAATAATAAAGAGTTCTGGAATGTTGAATCCCTCCGGTCGAGCACGTGACGTGACTGAGCTACTCGCACATAGGGTCAGAGTGCACAGTGACAACGCTCCCTTAGCTAGTAATATATCTCCCATTCCTGACAGCACCCCTTATCTGCAACCATTTAGCAATGCACTAGAGGCAGGCGGCCTTCATCTCCAGGTGACTGCCAATGTGTTTTCTTCCGACGGATAAAGTTTGAGAACACCTGCCTCTCTCAGTATGATTTGTAAAGAGTATCTTAAATAGATCATGTAAAGAAGAATAAACTTTATTCGCAAAGGCTTCTTGATGGGAACAGTGTGGGTCGCTCCGGACTTCTTGCGTCTAGTCCAGGGCCCCACTGAGACAGCCGCCGTACAAGCTCGGTCTATAAAGGCGGGCTAGTCCTTCTGGACCACGCTAGTCAAGACCGCCTGCCACCGCTCCGAATTGGGGCTTGTTGACAGACCCACGCGGTGTCGAATAATATAGCCTTATCTCCACAATGTGAGCATCTATCCTCATAAACGGCGGGATAAATTTTTGTGAGCATGGATAGGCACGAAAAGGTGCCTGTCTGGAGCTGGAGCCGGCGTCTCGTCTCCTTTTTGCTGAGCTTAGGATGGTGTGGAGGGTAACGTCTCCTACTGCCCTTTATGTGTTCCAGTATTACGTCGTACTGTTCGGGTACAGGCTCCGGCAGCCAGGCTTCAGCCTCCACTCGGTAAGTGTGCCTTTAGCGATGGCGTCGGCCGCGTGGCTTCAAAAAAAAACCCCCGTGTCCTGGTGCCCGTAATATCTTATGTAAAGGAAATATTTCAAAAGTTCTTGCTACCAGCCGATTGTGATGTTTTCATAAAATGTCCCGAACTGACATATTCGTCCGGCTGAAAAAAAAAAAGCGAGAAAAGTCCATGAAGCATGGGCACTAAAACTCAACACGTGATCATATGACCGCCTGTGCGAAGTTGCTGGCCCCCAGTTACGGATGGGAGTTATGTCAGAGACTCCTGGTCTCATTTTTCGTTGTGGTGGTATGTACACTGTAGACATTACTTAAGCAGAGCTTGCGGCGAAAACAGACGTGAATTTAAACACGTAATTTAATTTTAAACACGTAACCCTTATTAGGAGACTACTGGCTGTACGACCCCTGAACTTGGATGGAGTGTAAACTGCAGAGCGTTGTGTGGGCACAGAGGCAGGGGGATTACGAACGGGAAGGGTTGAATCACCCCAGAATGAAAAATACAGCACTTTCTAGAGATCAGATTTTAGTAGAACATGGGAAAACTGACCTTATGAACTATGAAAGGGTTTTTGTGTTCTCGAATGTCTGTCGATTTCTAGCCACCCGAAGACAGTTTTTTGTAAATGATACGACACTACGACTTAGCGAAAAAGAACAAAAATTACAGCTCCCAGCTTGTTTGTAAACCCACTTTTCTTCTTTCAATTTGCTAAAAGCCATTTGGGGTGGGAGGCGTGGGTATCAGGAAAATAAATGGGATTATGAAAGAGTAAAAAACTCACGGCAACAACGAGTCAACAGGACAAATGAGAAGCAGCCGTAGGACGAACATTGGAAACATTATGATGCCAAATAAGGATACTGGAAGAAAAGGATAGGGAATTAAGGGTCTGGTGACGGCACACATGAAGAAAGTCAATAGTCAATCAATAAGAATATTCATTTCCTATAACCGAGAAGTTCATTAAATTCGGGTTTAATGCCGATAGAGATGTGGGCCAAATAATCTTGTCTTTTTGTGCCGCGGCCATTTCATTCGGTGGCAGACAGAATCCGATATTAGCCGCCGCGGTGGCTCAGTGGTTATGGCGCTCGGCTGCTGACCCGAAAGACGCGGGCTCGATCCCGGCCGCGGCGGCCGCATTTCGATGGAGGCGAAACTCTAGAGGCCCGTGTGCTGTGCGATGTCAGTGCACTTTAAAGAACCTACGCGGTCGAAATTTCCAGAGCCCTCAACTACGGGGTCCCTCATAGCCTGAGTCGCTTTGGGATGTTAAACTCCATAAACTAAACCAAACCGAATCCGATATTACACCCACACAGCTCTTAAAATGATAGTGCCCAACTGGCATATCCGATCCCCTATATGTAAGTTACTTGCGTGTCCTTATCTTCCTTTTTACAAAAGCATATATAACAGCATCTGGGAACAAGTAGTTAGCCCTTAAGGTGGTGCAGTAGCAATTTGGAAATCATCATTAAGTAATGTTAGCCGAAGCATAAACTGCGTTCGTTCGTAAGGCTCCTTGTTGAAATCAAGCAGCGCGCCAGCCGCAGAAGCCTCCTTGAAAAGACGTTAGGCGGCGTCACATGGCGGCGTTGCTATTTCATCCGGCTTATGACCTCCGACGCTGGAGTCTCGTTGCGCTAGTCTCGAAGGCTGCAATGAAATAAAAGTTGTTCTGCCGCGCTTCGCCAGGTGGCAACACTGCCTTACGTATAGGCCATGGTTCCATGGTAAAGGCAGCTGCTTCGCGTTTCAGTTCGCGTGCACCTTGTGTGAACGCTGGTATCCTAGCCCCAGAACTGCAAGCAAAATGCTAAACGCATCTGCAATGCAGTCATTGTGGGTGTGAAAGCAGATGCCCATTATTTTCACTGCGAGCCAACGGAAACAACAGTTCGTTTCTTTGCAATGCCTGCGTCACATCATCGGGCCGTCACTTTCCTTCGGCAGAATAGTAGTGCAGCATAAACTATCATTGTTTCAGTTTTTAGGTGTTCATAGCGTTGAATCGGTTGTTCATGGCACATGTACCATCGGTCTGTGCTGTTTGCTGATATATGAAGCATGTCCCTTGTTCTTTTTTAATTTAGTGTGCAAACAAATGAACTTCAGTGCAGTTTGGTTGCGCAAAACATGTTAGATCTCTTCTTTTTTTTTTGTTCGATGTGAACTAAGGTTCTGTACAAACAAGGCACTTTTTTATATACGAAAGTAACCCTCTATGCATGCTAACAACTGGGTGCTTATTGATGCATACCGTTACCTAGTGTATTCGACTTACTGCACAAAAAACAATTAACGTGCATACTTGTTAGCGTGTCTAACAAGACGCCACCTGTTATCTGGGATACGTTTTTTTATCATGCAGTAAACTCCGTAGACTGGCATAACACTCATGTGGTAAAGCTGGTAGTATTTTGTATATTTCTTCTTGAGGGAACGTTATGTATAGGTACTGCAACTCAAAGGTACAAAAGAAATTTAGAGTCCCACCTCAGACTGATTCCTCACAGCCTCGAAAAATTATCGTGTGTTTTAACAACGCTAGTGTAAAAACTCAAAGCAGTGAATTGGAATACGTGACCCTGTCACATCCTCTAAACCTGCCCATCGGATTGTTAGCCAGCTGCCTCCTGTGGCACGTCGCAGTTCAATGGATGATTGGTCGCGAGGGGTTGCTCTGGAAGACCAACCTGGATCTCACATGTCCCAACGGTGGCAGCACCTGACATCGGCAGTGGCGCATCGTTTAATCGATCCAACACTGCGCCAGTAGTGGTATGAGACCCCCTATGGATCTGCATAATTAAATGTAGAGAACGACCTACTCCGCATAAATGGGCATTAACCCATTAACACTGTCGTGTCATGCCGTTAAGGCTGAGCTCAAGTGCACCCTGCAGTCTTAGCGCGCTAACACTAAGGCCCCACTCACCGACTTCTCCGATCTTTATCTGAAGTCTGCTCGACCTTGAAAACCGAGCCTCGAGCCGAAACCGAAGTGAAACCTAAGTGTTAGTGCACCTCATTCGCATTTGGCATAACTACACTAAATCGTCCGTCATTTTTTTACGGGGCTTAAGCCTGCTATGACATGAGGCTCGGCTTTCCGGGGAAAGAAACACTTGGGAACAGTGCCAGTCCCCAACAGTAGGGTGTGACCTTTAATGAAGTCTTAGCGCTGTTTCAAAGACTGTCACGACAATTACGGTGTCGGCGAAAAGCTGAACGCCAGACGTCGGTTAGATTCGCTTCCCTAGGACGCCTCGGGGCACCTTAGGCTTCCCGGCACTGCAGCGCCATCACGAAACGGTGTTAGGCCATCTGCGAAAGAAAAAAACAATTAGCGAGAAGAGGCAAACGACAAAGAAAAACCAGACGCGGTACCACCCTGACAGAGTGGCATCTCCTTGTGGCAGTAATGTTGCGTGGAAAAATGGTGCAGCAGAACGAAAGCTACCACCTGTTCTCACTACAACCAGGACAGCTGACGTGAGCGCAGCATGGTTGAAGTTTACTGCAAGACTACAGCCGTTCACAACGCTGCTTCCCAGGTGACGCCAATGGGTGTGAAAGGCGTAAAGGGATGCCGACCCTCCGACAGTGTAAGCATGCGATGAAGTTTGCAATGTCGGTCGCAGAGTGCTAACGCAAGCCTATCTAGAGGCGCAGGCATTTTTAGGCGATCCATAGTGGAGTCCACGTGACACTACCCGCAGTAGTTTTCCACACCACCTTCTTAAGCTTATAGGCATGAGCTTCCGCGCTCTCTCGAAGCCACACGTACCGTTAGTCAGCGAACTGGACGGCGTCAAAAACAACTAGGCAAGGAATGTTATCAGCAAAACGCGCACATCTTAGCGTTCCGAATGGCCTCGTGTTTATCGCGACCGAAGGGGCTAACGGCAGCAATTTTTAAGGCGAGAGCATGTAATGGCTCGTACTCCCGGTCGTGATCCTGTCCGTCCGTTACATCCAAAGCCTGGAACAGTGCCAGCTGTGACCCTCCTCCGCACCGGCGCAACCCCTCCTCGCCCCTCGGCAAAAGATGGCGGCGCCGAAGCGCATGCGCAACTGCGCATAGCAACAGTGACGTCATCTGCACCGCAGGCGGAGCGAGTACGCGCTGCGACGGCGCTCTTTCGCCAGACGTGTCGTTGCAGTCGAGTGAGTGATGGCTCCCAAAAGTCCCAAGCGGCCCCGTGATTCCGCACCAAGCGGTTCGGACAAGCGCAGGAAGGCGGATTCCTCCGACAACAAACGGCGGAAGATCAATGAACGAATGAATGGCCACAGGCTTTCGCCGAACACACTTTAGAATTTTTAGGCATGCGGCGGAACAATTGCAGTGCCACCTAGGCCCTGCAGGTTGCTGATATGACTCTGTTGACAAGTGCGAGGTAAATGCACGAACCATAGCGCGAACGCTTATGACATTATTACCATCAGTCACTTGTGTAGTGAGGCAAAGCCTGTCGCCTGCCATCGGAGTGGTCACCAAGCTTTGCCCGCTCGGATTGCAGGCTGCAGGCGCCGGGGAGTTCGATATATCCATTTCACGGTCAACCGCGTTCTGTATACAAAGTAAGAATTGCATGCGTTTGTTGCATGTGGCATTTGGCAGCAGCGGCAGCTCGCGACAAGTCACCCTGATTGTACTACGTCTGCTTCTATATGTTTGCTGTTGGCTTCAATTTTGAACACCTGTAACCAGCGGTGTGGACATGAAACCGCTTTCGTGGACTGCATTCCTTCTTGTGCAGCGCTGAAATTTTGGTGGCTTAATTCACCGTGAACTGCAGACATCCACATTGCCATCGTCAAGGCCAGCGGCGCCGGCATCGACGCATGGGAAGCTTTCCTGGACTGTCTGAGGGCGTTTCCTCGCATTTGAAGGCTGCGGCAGCTCGCTACAAGTCACGCTGATTGTACTACAGCTGCTGCTTCTATGTTTTCAGGTTAGTTCCATTTCTTTTTCTGCTTCCATACTAACACTGCTGATGCCAAACTTATCCTGTAGTGCTGTTTGTTCCGTGTATGCCGACACGTTCCCATTATGTCGCGTCGTTGTGTATGCAGGGTCTTGCTTTTAAAAAATGCAACCTTAGTTGTAGCGATTGTGAGTTCGATTTTCACACTGGTGCTTGCTCTGCGGTTTCGGAATAAACACTGAAGAGCAAAAGGGAACCGTTCAAAAAAGCCTGGAAATGTGCCTCATGCAAACCCGGTGTCACAAAGAGTGGTAGTGGAAACGCATTGGATAGGAACGTCAAATCTATGTTGCTTGACATAAGTAACAAATTGAACTCACTTCCCTGCCTGGCAGGGAAAGTCTTTATCTCTAACGAGTTCTAGAGAAGGCTTGACGCTCAGGAAAAAAGAAACGGTGGAGCTAAAGGCACGGCTTGGCACGCTTGAAGAAATTAACACACCTGAAGAGCAAGCTCAGTTGAAGGCGGATATCGATGACCTTTAATGGCGGAGTCTGCGCCTAAATCTTGAGTTTCACGGTATCCCTCAAAGTGAAAAGGAAGGTTTGTTAGCAAAAGTGAATGAAGTAGGCTCGAAAGAATCCCTTCAGGCACTTACTCCTCATGACATCGTCTCGATTCATAGGCTGCCTGACAAGAAATGGCATAATTGTTCGGTTCGGGCGCCAAGAGTAAAACGAGCTTTTGGGCTAGTTGGTCGCATTCTTGTGTCATAACTGCAGCGAAGAAATACGTTCACGTAGAGCAGAAACACAAAACACGGACGAATGCTGCCGGGTTCAAGAACGGGCATCAAGAATTGAGCGACCAATGACTGGCCAAAAGGCACGCCTTGTGGCTTTCCAATAGCGGTAAGTATATCACTGAAAACATGACTAAGCGTGCTGGCAGTCTCCTTCTTGTCACTGAATAATGGGCAAAGCGGTCTAACTATGCGTTTGAATGGCACTCGAATGGACCGGTACTTATCAGAAAGAAGGAAGGAGATACGGCCTCTGTCATTCGCTGTGCAGCTGATCTTGCTGCTATCGCTCTGTAACAGTTTTCAGCAATGCATTTCAATAATCTACATCTTCCGCATCAAGTTGCTCGTTGTCCTTTACGGAGCAACCGCTTCTCGGCTTTACAACTGAATATTCGATCTATTTTGATCCTGATGAAGCGTTTTCCATCTTAATGAACATTAAATAAACTCGTCCTGTTGATTTTGACGGCCTTCAAATAAGACCGATGAAATTTGCAGCAGGCATCATTGCGCCTTATGTGGTGCACATTTTCAACTTCTCAATATCTTCTACTACTTTTCCCACAAGAATAAAAAATGCTAAGGTTTCAGTTATCTTTACCGTATAGGAGACAATAACGAAATATTTAAGTACTGGCCAAGTCCATTTTACCGGTCTTTTTTTTTAAAAAAAGCAGTAGAGAAAATTATAATTAAAAGAACTGAGAACGTCTTCAATAAACACTCTTTATTCACTGACAGTCAGTTTGGTTTTCGTAAAACACTGCCCACGGAATCTGCTGTACTATTGCAAAAAGAAATTATTTTAGAGGGTATTGTGTGCAAGAATGACACTATAGGTGTATTTGTAGACTTTAGTGGGCACTGCCCCGCTTTTTGAGGTCTTCTGGCCTGCACGATAGGCTATGACTTCACTGTGACATTGCATAGTGACTTTAATTTCCTTCAACTGTCTTTTCTCCTTCATCTTTTTCTTCCCTCACCCCTTTCCCCCCGTGCAGGGTAGAAAACCGGGTATTGTTCTGGTTAACCTCCCTGCCGTTCCTCCTCCTCCTCCTCCTCCTTCTTAGGAAAGCGTGTGATCTCCTAAATGAAGAAATACTACTTCCTAAACTAGAAAGGTACGGTATCCGCCGCTCTTGTCTTGATCTGTCTCGCTCGTATATAAGCCAGCGTAAACAGGCGGTCTCTGTTGATGGTAACCTATTTGATTTAAAACCTATACAATGTGGAGTTCCCCAGGGTAGCCTTCTAGGTCAGTTTCTTTTTAATGCTTATAATAATGATAAAGTTAAAATCGCTTTTGATGTTAGATATGTTCTGTATGCTGATGACACAAGTTTTTCCTTACTGGCTTATCAACAGATAATCTATTAAAAAGAGTAAACAGTGTTCTTCAGTCTGTAAACATGTGGTCCAGACCGAGTGGGCTTGTTGTCAATGCCAAAAAAAACTAAAGCACTTTTCTTTCGACCTTTCACCTTTAAAGTAACTCTATCAGTGATCCTTGTGCCTAATAATAACATAATAGAAATTGTCGACACCGTTAAACCATTGGGCGTCATTTCTGACGCACATATGAAATGCACAAAACACACAACATGTATTGCAAAGAGTGTGTAACAGTCTGTTGGCGTCCTTTCCAGATGTCGCTCAGAATTTCCTCCATATCTAAAGCTGGTAATCTACAATGCAGTATTCCAATCTTATGTGAACTATTGTCTTTTGGTCTGCGCCGCCGCATCAAGCACTAACATTAATAAATTCCTAATGCTTCAAAATTAAGCGATTAGATTGATTGCTGGAGCCACCTACACAGCTCGTATAGCTTGATTTTTTTCCTTCAATACAAGATTCTTCGTATTATTGTCCTCTTTGAATACAGGCTAGTATATTATCTCAGGTCCTCTTCTCCCACAACAGCTGCTTTTCTCATGTCCTTCGTTAAATAAAAACAAAAAGAGAAATATGTGTTCGGCCAAGCGTACGATAAGTGATGGAAGAGAGGCGCTACAGTTCTCATTGCCTTATTTGTTGAACAAATTTACCTCAAGGGACAATGATCTCTTTACTTTTCCTCTCAGGGCATTAAAGTTACATTTTGTTATAAGAACTGAGTACATCCAAATGTTGGTCTAGTCTTGTGTTTGATGGTACTGCAGTGTTGTTTTTTCTGCGTTTTTTTTCTTTTTTATATGTATTTGTTGCCTTGTAAATTGTTAGTCCTCTTTGGAAGCTGCCCTGTATACCACCTTATTATTTATGTTGTATATTGTACTGGGTCACAGACACTTTCAAGCTACACAGTTGTAGTTTTTCTTCTGAGGTCCATCCCCTTTCAAGTGGAAAATAAAATTAATTAATTAATTCATTTGTTCATTCATTCATTCATTCAAAAATATCTCGGAAGAGTTCAATATAGCCAATAATTCTGAATAACCGGGTTAGTTCTACCGCACATGCTTTTCACTAACATGCTCATCGCCTCAAGAGAGCAGGGTCTCACAAGTGACATATACCTACGGACATGGGGGCGGGGGGATTTGGTAAGGCCAGCAGGTTCAAAGAAATTCACGGCACAAATAAATGTCCCTGCTTTTTACAGGAACAGACAAAAGAAAATTCTGCCCGAGAGATGAGCACGGTGTCGTATATATCCACATGAACTTTATTTACAAAATACAGTATAGCGCAAAGCACTCCATAGGAAATGTACACGAGATAAAAAGGAAGCCTTGTGGCTGGGAAGATCGCGCTCAGGGATGTGAAAGCTTTCGGTTCGTGGCCTTGCCGCTGTTTATCATGTGCTCGACCATGCATACTGGATGCCTCACGAAGCAGTGTTCAACGCGTGCCAGCAACCAGCACAGCCATTAAAATATTGTATTCGGTTCTAAGACGGGGGGCTATGCTTCTCGATAGCAATTGCATCGTGCAGGCGTATACTTCAAGGAATTCCTACGCAACGGTTTCTAAGAACTAAATTGTGTTCGCTAGAAATGTTGAGGGTGTGTGAATCCTAATCACCTGAGAAATTTATTCAAGTGATAAAATCAAACATGAATGAAGAGAAGACTAAGGGTGCGTTTTATTTAATTTTAGTGTCTGCGTGTGCAACTACAAGCAATAATCGCCCACTTACAGGTCAAAGCTTTGAGTACATGGTCCACTGTAAAATTACATGTTTTGATACACAAGCATGTCAGCTTAATGAGTTCTTATAGAAATTCCAAGATGCGCCCATGCGTATATTCTTCTCACGGAGGCTGAGTGCACCTTCTTTTTGAATTGGTAACTGGTATAGGTTGTTTCCAGCTGCATTCATGGCGGCGACGATTCAACACGAAACTATAGGCACGTGCAACGCCACCAGCGAACTCGGTTCTCGGCGCTACGAATGCGCGGAGTTCTCCAGTGGACGTGTGTTCGCAACAAGTACACGTACCCTCGCCGCCAAGCAATCCAAGCAGAGGACGGTCAGCTTCACCGGTTATGGGCGTACCCTACTCCCTCTCTCCATCTTTCTCACACTCTCACTCCAGTGCCTGAGATGTGCCGCGCTGAGAACCCTATGTCGTCAGGAGCGTCCAGGGTGTATACTGGGGTGTACCTGTTCGCCTTTATACCTCTCTGTTCGACGCTAGGAAGTTACTGGGCCACAACTTCTGCGTAATGTGTACCGGCAGCGTTACGCTTGTCCCCTTCGCCGATGACTTCAACGTTAACCTTGTGACAACAAGGATGTTCTCTGTGTGATACGTCACCATTGTGCTCGGAGACGCAAAGCTGTGTGATCGATCCAGCCCGTCTAGAAACTTCGATACAGTGCCGGGGTGCTTGGTGCGGTGGTCTGTTGGGATCATACTTATTTTATTTATTTACTCAAGGCGCCAACAGGCATAACTATGGGGGAAGATGTACAGAAAAGGTGACATAAGTAATGTTCTGAGAAACGTCGGTTGTATGTTGTCTCGCCGGCACGGGGTCAATATTCTGTCGGTGTAGGTCATGCTCACATGAACGTTAGGTTGCCAGACCTTGTTAAAGGTGAGCGAAGCAGGCACGGGTAGTTTCTGTCCAGAAATATGACACATAAGAAGTGGGGACTAACTATCACCGCTGATCTGATCAGCAGTCTGCGGGCAACAGTCTCCGATGTTTTCGTTTTCCTTTTTTTTTCCCCTTCAGCTCTCCTGTGCCCTAAAAGCATGACCCCATGCGAACGCACTGTCGCTAAAGAAACAAGCGACTTGAAATACTCTAGCGAGTTATCTAGAAGCTAGTCCCTTCCCGAATCGAGGCCACGCAGCTCAGATTATCCAAAGAGTAATCAAACGGCTACCCAGCTTTGAGCACGTGTCCACGTGTCACCAAGCATCAAGCGTAATTCTGGCTGCCAGCCGCTGTCTACGAGCTTCTGCACATGCCAGTGGCAGCAGCTACTAATACTGACTAGCAGGCTATAGGTATATTGGTATTTCCGGCGAATGCAAAGATACTAAAGAGATGCATTTTTCCCCTGCAGCTATCGTTCTCTACAAACTATCAAAGTGCAAATCAGTCGCACGACTATGCATTCTCCTACATTTAGGAGTAAATGAAGTGGTTTTCAAACATGTGCCTGTACATATCGCTGGCTGCACATCGCGCTAGAGCACATTGATCAAAAAGCACCCATAGAACAACAACGGCGCTAGACTGTGACCACAGAGAGTATAGCGTGAGGAAAATCGTAGGAAAGAATAAATAATATGTGAGATAAAAACCAGATGATTCACATTATGTTTTCAACAATGATAAACAAAAGCACGTCGTTTTCTGACACGAGCACAATGAATACATGCCCGTGACAACTGGTCGGCCGAAGCATTCGCGTGATGTCATAATCTTGAACAAGGCGTCGTAGAAGACTTGCTTTTCTGGAAAAAAAAAAAGAAAATCGTACCAAGACGGCGCATCTACTGACGGTTGCCTCCTTTTTTTTTTTCTTGGAAAACATCGTGCACGATCCGTCGATAGTCTGCAGATAGGCAGACAGACACAAGACAAGGATAAATTCACAACTACAACATGCATGCAATAATATCGCACCCCTGTGCAATGGGTTCGCCACCTCACTACTTGTCGGCGTCATGATCCGCTGGTGCAAAGTCAGAAGTCAAAAATGATCCAGTTCACCGGCACCGATCACTACTGAGGAACCCTAGCTCGTGCTAATAGTCACAAGTATCCTGTGTTGACGCAGGTGCGATCCCTTTGTGACCCATTGCCTTGGCTTCGTTTGTTTTTACCGTGGAGGAAGCAGTCCTTCGCTATTCCGAAACCAAAGGAGCATCAGTGCAAACACAAGAGGATTCTTGGCCACGCCACTTTGGTCTCATCATGCGCACCAGGAACACTTATGTCGAAGCAGCGAGAAGAAAAAAAAAATGTGCAGGGAGTCGGAGCTGTTTGTTGACCTTGTACTCCTTTTAGAGAAGCCCGCGGAAGCTGTCACGCTGTGTTCGGCGCAAGTTCAGCTTTGCTGGCGCGAACCACGGGAGAGTCGCTGAGGGAGGGTGGCCCCCTATTTGCAGGTCTGCGCGTCGATGACGCTCACGCACGTCTTGCACTCGACGTAGCAGCACCAATGGAACTTGCACTTGCAGCGCTCGCGCAGCTTCAGCTTGTGGCTGTTGTAGCCTCGGCCGCAGCACATGAGCCCGCAGCCGTCCGTGAACGACGAGGTCTTGTTGCAGCGCCGCCCGACGGTGCCCAGGGAACCTGCGTAAAACATGATCATTTTTTTTTTAATTTGGAGTCGAGAACTGTGGCATTACGCGGGCTATAGAAAACAAGTGTAATGACGCTAGTTGAAACAGGAGCGGAGAAATAAAGGAGTAGTCCTGCTTGCTGCTGTTGCAACTGCTGTTATTTGTTTGTGTTGTTGCTAAACCTGCCGCTTATTGTCAGTCATTGATGTGTTATCTCGGTTAAGCGTGCCATCTATGTAGGGATGACAGTTAAGCAGCAGGTAGAAATTGCGTTTCTGATAGCAGAATTACCTTTTCCTTGCTTACTGTGCCTGTTGTACTTATTGCTATATTTACTCGCCTAATGAATTCAGTTTTTCCGCCAAAACACCTCTAGAAGTTTGAGGAGGGTGCCTTCATTTGCGGGGTAAAGTATTCAGGAAAATATTGAAGCGGTAAAAATTGAACAAGAAGTAGTGTGTTTTAGCAGACTCTTCATCTGGTAGGACTGTCCTTCGAAATAAATTTAAAAAACCTTCTCAGAACGGCTTCTGTGCGCGAGAGCATAATCAATAAATTTTATTTTACAGTCGCGCGTATAATTCTCGCCGCAGCCCATAATTATGTCCAAAGAGATCACAACTATAGCTCACCCTAGCATAGCTCATAGCATTCGTCACGCAGCTCAACCACAAATTGGCGCAATCCTTAATATGACAGATCGAACAGAAACATCCTTTCTCACTGGGTGTGGTTTCTACTATAGTTCTTGGCTTCCTCGTAGAAGATAAATGTGCTCGCTACTTCCAAAAAACTATGATTAAGCCTGTTTGACTAATGAACAGCAATTTTCCAGTTAGGACGAGTAAAAAATTAGTCCAATATCGTTTTAACGAAACTGTTAATAACGAAATAACGGATATAACGAACGAATGACTATTTAACTTTGGAGCTCGGTCAACACGGGCTATAACGAAGCTACGGCTATAACGAAGTAATCGCCGGGTCGCTAGTCGATTTTGGTCGAGATTCATTTTTTTTCTAAACCACATCAAGGCGTGGACAAAAGAGATGATATAGAAAGGGGAATCTCAAGGTACATGACACGCAGCGTCGCTCATTGGGTTAAATAATGTAATGGAATCATCCATGTGCAGTATAATAACGATCGTCCAGGTCTCCAGGTCCATTTTTCTGTATTCGACCCCCGCACTTGATGCTTACCGAGCGTCTCGTTGTAGACGCAGTAGTCGGGCGACTCGTGCAGGTAGACGAGGTCCTCGAGCGTGGGCACGTTGAACCGCCGGTGGCGCACCTGCAGTTTTCCGCGCCGGTTGAGCTTGACCTCGGTGGCGCTGTCGTACTTGTCCTTGAGGTGGTCTCCCACCTCGCGGAAGGGGGCCAGCTGCTTCCAGCAGGTCACCAGCGAACACGAGCCGGACACGCCGTGGCACTTGCACGTGAGCCGCATCTTGCGGATCACCGCCTGGCCAGGGAGAGCAGAACAGCGCGCGGGTCACGTGATCGGCACCAGGCAGTAGAGGCCAGCTAGACTTGGATCGCGTTCAAAATGGGTTACGAGGCGTAGCTAGCGCCAATAGCGCACAACGGCGCCCTTTAGCGTTCAACAGCACCAACAACACCGACGATAGGCGCAACTATTGGCGGAGATTTCCAGTTTCTAGTCCTAGAGTCTGGAAGAAGAGAGCCCGGTATGAACTTTAATTCGAATATCCCGTAATACCCTTACTCACACTTCCGATGAATAGAGTTGTTCTACTAGTTTGTATTCGTAACTGAACACGCGGAGGACCACACCCAAGGTCAGTGATCTTCTGGGGTGGAAAATCTTAAATTCCGTGCATTGACAGAAAAACTATGGGTAGTGGAGCGACAACATTATATTTCATATTTGTCGCAGCTTCTGTTACCGCCATATTCAGACTAGTAGTAGACCATACGCAGTAGCGTTATATGCGCAGTCCATATGCATATGATATATGCATTTGGATATATCATTTTCTTCTCGTTTTTACTTTGGATTCTCTATCTAGGTTGCTCACAACGCGGTGGGCAGGTTGTGATGACGTCGCAAGGTCACATGACCTCTCTCCAGCAATCATTAATTAAAGTGCCACCTGCTGCGGTGGGCAGGGTTGCTCGCATTCCGGTGGCCAGGTTGTGATGACGTTCAGAGTCACGTGACCACTCTCGACCACTCAGGGAACTTCGTCTCGAACATGCGCGGGCTTTTGGTGTGACAACTCTGATGCTATGGTATTAAAAAAGTCTGCAATAATTAGCGGGAATCCTCTCTCGTAGCAATGGCCACCGTGCCGCCCCATCTTGCCTCGCTTGAGTTTCGTGCTGCACAGGTTTGCGCCTGTTCACCCTTTTTGCTCTTTCCTACTACTCAAGCTGTTGCACTGCCTTCTTTTCTTTTTCAGCAGCCAGCGCCGTTTTGTTACCACATTTGTGGAAACTTTTTCTCGCCAGTGCATGTCGTGCGCTTCGCCTCGGTGACCCAACGTCATCAAGAAGTTGGCTTTCCCTCGCTACTCGTAAGCCTATACTCCGTTTCATACTTAGCTGTCTACGCAGCCAAGGCTACGGTGCCTGTTTGCGATCCTCGTCCGCATCATAATATAGTGCGTCAAAAATAAAAATAGAAATGAATTGACAAGCAAAGTGAACAGTAGTTGATATTATAGTAGACCGATGGAAGTGTTTTATTTTGCAAATAGATTGATTTTTCTTTTATGTTTTCCAGAACCGAGTGACGCAGATTTTTCGTTTTCTCAGGCGCCGGCTGTATCAGGTTTTCGCAGCTGAGCCGGCAGGTCTGTTTGTGAAAATGGCGTCGCTGTCACCTGCTCGCTTGTTTTCTTCCCCCGCTTCGACTTCGAAAACATCTCCTGTTCGCCTCTTTTCCAAGGTGAAGTCTCCAAAGTTTTCTAAAGACTGCAAGGCGGTGATAGTTAATGTCTACGCAAGCATAAGGAAGCTCCACCCCGAGAAGACTGTGCGTGACGTTCTCGCAATTGTGGGCGAGATGACCGGAGTGAGCCCTCGGACAGTTGTGAGGTTTAAGAAAGAAGGTCTTTCTGGCGGAGTAAAATAATTGAAGCCACACTGAATTCTATCACCCCACAATTAATGATTCATTGTGTGCAGCATGCGAAAAAATCCGTGAACACCGAAAAACAGCGCCTCTCAGCACGTCCGTTGCCAACTCTCACTTCACTTTCGTTTCCCTGCGGAAAAAGTTAACAGCACGCTTCTTATTAAAGAAGTCATTTCATTTTGATAACAAAAAAGGCCACGTATATATGGCTCGCATTTAGACTTTCTATCTAGAGATTCGCCGAAAAAAGATAAAAAAAAGAACAAACCTACGCTGAGGATCGAACCTGGGCCCCCTCACAAAATGAACAAACATGCCCGCGCTTCGTACCACTCAGCCACGACGCGAGGCGGAGTGACACATTTTGTTAGTTTTTTTTTGACGGACTACTTCCGTACCTTTGGCTGTGTAGACAGCTATCTATGAAACGGAGTATAGTGAGCGAGCTAGCTGCAGGTATCTCAAAGTGCGAAAAAGGATCGTGCTGCCTTCGTAGCTTGGTTTCAAATATAACGCGAGGTGCGTTCTGAAGCAGATGACTTAAAACTCTATATTCGTGCAAATAAGGTAATATTGCTTTCAACAACAGTCAGTACCACGACTAATCAGATAGAAGCATTCGGGCGCGTTGTTGCTATAGCCGCAGCTCTTGACGTGCTATTACAGCTTGCATGAATGAAGGGGAGCCACCGTTTGAATGACTTAGCAGAACTTCGTTTTTTACCAGATTCTACCTTTCAACAAAATTCATGCGATTAAATTAATGCATTCCCATCATTCTATCATTCCTGCCGATGACCACAAAGACAACCGGCATCAAGAAATGTGGCTCCTAACGCACAACTGAGAGAAAAAGACAGATGTCCACGATTTTTTCCTGAGATCACGGAAGCCTAAGCGGCTTAACCATACCATAACCATGATTCACCCTCCGAAATAATGCAGTCTCATGGTATCCCCCGCCTTGAGTGTCGTCGAAAAGGTACCGTTTAGATTTTCTTTCCCTCTAGCTCAAACGTAAGTTGGGACTTGAACCGTCATATCTTTTCCCTCAGCCCGCAAGAAGCACACGCCACTATCGCACCAGCCTATTAGCACCATACTTGGCACGCACAAATGTGTTCAAATTTTCTTTTTTTTCCGCGCACAATAGTGGACTGGAACTCTCTGCCCCCCACGGACCAACATTGACATATTTGACATGAGCCATGCTTTGTAACTGTATGCATGTTTTTTCTTCTTTTTTTGTAAACTGCAAGTTGCTATGTGATTTTTCTGATTCACTCATTCTGTACAGTGTCCGTCCTGCTTGGACCTAACCATTGTCTGAAGTATGTACACAAATAAAAAAATATAATAGCCACAGCGCCACAAAACGAATAATAGAAGATGCGCCAAGATTCCATAGTGGAGCTCTTGAAATAAGCACCTGAGTCAAGATCTGTCGTGCTAGGAGTTCCACCCAGGAGTCTTCTGCTACTGTAGGCTGCGTAGTTGCACATCGGCAATTTGTACGCACTTGTCAACATCTCCGCAATTATTGCAGGTCTCTCTCACCCTCGCAAAAAGAGCCACCACGCATACGCAAGCGCTCATCCTCGACGGAGGGCGACATCATATTCGCCCCCTTCTTCAGCTTGCAGAAAGGGACGCCGTCGAGCGCCGCACATCCCCTACGCGTCTTCTCCCTTTGTTAAACGGAACGCGCGAAAAAAAAAAAGCCGACGAAGCGGCGCAAGAAGACACCTGTCCACGTGACAGATCGGCCGTACACACACGCTGAGCATTGTTCGCTCGCCAGTTCGTGCGGAGCCCATCGGCCGCGGAGCACGCCGCGCGGACCTGCCGTAATGGCGTGCTCCCGACGAGTCCATTTACGGCGCCTCTTCACCGGACGGCTTCGCCTCACGCCGCTCTCCGCCGCCGAGCGGCGCGCGTGATGGATGGCGGTGGGAGGCAAACGGGGCAGTCGATTATCGCCGACTAACATCGGAGCGTTGTAATGAGGAGGGTGCGGGGTCAGAGAAACAGCCCGCGGACTATGGCTGAGCAAGAGTGCCGAGTTGTGCGTGCTTTGAAATGTCCGTTGAGCACTGAGCTGAGAAATCGTTTCGATTCGCAAAAGGAAGCAGTGTTAAAGATTCTTCAATGCTAGGGCAGGTAAGGGCAGAACACACCTATCTGACTACAAATGCGCTTAGTTTGTAAATATATTTACGTTGCATTTAGGCTGGAATTCGCTTGTACAATAAAGCAGCAGCATTACGTCTATTATGGCCTGCTTTCCTCCTTGACGAACCGTGTAGTTAGGAATCGACAAATACTTGAAATTTAGTAAATGGGAGCCAGAGGGAATTTGGATGGTGTGCCGGAGAAGTAGTCACATGCTGCTGAACTCTGCGTAAACAAAATTCGCTGAGGTAAGATTTTTTTTTTCTCGCATCCCAGCGATTTTAGTTTCTCTACGCACTTTAAGAGCGGTATGCTCGCATGAAGTGGCAGAGGCGTGGCTATTTCATAACAGTGAGTGTCAAGATAAAACTTCACTCTGACATCATCATCATCAGCCTGACTACACCCCCTGCAGGGCAAAGGCCTCTCCCATTTCTCTCCAATTAACCCGGTCCTTTGCCATGAGAACCGGCCGATGCCATTGGCTGGAACGGGGTGCTTTGACGGGAAAAAGTCTTTTCTTGACTTGTATGCGACTGTAGTTAACTGAAACAAAAAGAAAAACACTTCCGGTCTTATTTGTACGCTTTTTTTTTTTTTTTGCTGCGAACATCAAGGATTTTGCATTGAACTATATCATGCTGGCCAGAGGATCCTACAGTCGGACGGAACTCATGAAGGAAGCGGCTTTTCCTTGTCGAAGGACCCCTTTTCAGCCAATGGCGTCGGCCGATTCTGGTGGCCCTGCTAGCATGACAATGCAGGGCGTGGCAGATGAAAGGGAATAGTCCCCTCCCTGCATTGTCGTGCCGCACACTAGGCCGCTCCCGTGCCTCTCCTTGTCGTGACGCTAGCAAGGTCATGAGAATCGGCCGACGCCATTGGCTGGAAGGGGTCCTTTGACGGGGAAAAGCTGCTTCGTTTCTTGAATTGTATCCGACTATAGTGCCTACTGTATGCAATAATGTCCTGCCATCACAATCAATAGACTATGTGGCTTTGAAACATTACAGGGCTTTTCTACTTTTCGGCTCAGCTATTGAGTGAGGACCTCCGATCTGCGATTGGGCGCCTTTATTAAAGAAGCACTGCCGAGTGAAAACATTTCTTTGCTGACCGCGTTAAGCAACTTGAACACACCAAACATGAATCTTGGGCATTCAGGTAATCGTCACGCAGAGGGTTTCGTCATTCTCATGCAGTTCGCATCGTCACTCGATTCATGCGTCACTTCAGCAGACCACTACCAGCAAAACAAAGAGATGTGAACAAGACAGCTGAAACACGAAGAGCAAAATGAGAAGATCATGGCTGGGGAAGCGCAATACTATAGCGCAGGTTAAAGTCCCTTTCGAAGATGCCAAGATTGTCATTTAGGAGCGTTGATCAGCCTCACTTGTATTCGCTCTCGAGGAGCTAATGTGTTTATGTTCTGGAATTTAAGTTCTCTTGTCAGCTTTCATTGCTTCCCATGTCCGACGGCATTAAGTTGAAATGCCGGAGAATCCCGACCCACTGCATACTGCCGAGGCAGCCTAGTTGCCGCGAAGTTTGCTTCGTCAACATTTCGCGCAAGCGTGTCGTCCGGAGCCCTCCACTACCGCACCTCTCTCTTCCTTTCTTCTTTCACTCCCTCCTTTATCCCTTCCCTTACGGCACGGTTCAGGTGTCCATCAATATATTGGACAGATACTGCCCCATTTCCTTTCCCCCAAATTTTAAGCGTGTCCCTTATCGCTCGCTGCCTGCTTGGTTGTCATTCCCCAGCAATCAACGCTCGGAGGCGCAAGCTTTCAAGGGTATCCCTACCAAAATGAGAGCAGGTTTGGCGCAGATGTCTTTCGCGCTTTTGTTTGCCAAGTTGCTCACAAAATGGGCCATCGCGCGCAGCAGGTACTAAAATCAATCTAATAACGCCCAACTGTAATGACAAAACCACCCCGCTCAATGCGCACTTTTCGATGCCTACATTGTCGACATGTGCCTTCACTGTTCTCCGCACCTAGAGTTTGCGCACTCCACGCAAAAGAAGTAGCAACGGCTGAAGGCTAAGGCACAACAGCTAAGTACCCTTCCGTGCTCCTCGGCGCCGTACAGCAGCGGCTCCTACCGCCGGCGCCTGCCACTCAGCCCTCCCCGAGCTAGATGGATGGCTGAGCGCCTCCGATCTTCTCGGTTGCATCACATGTTTCGGGAACCAGCCCGCATCCACACGCCTGGTCAGCCCCGCGTAGCGAGGGGTTGCGCGACGGCAAAGCCGGTCGGTCGGGGCTCTTTCACCTGAGCAACAACGCCCGTCGCTCCCGCAGCTCGGAGTCGCGCTCCGTCCGAGCGCCCTGCTGTACACGACGGGCACGCTGACAACGGCTCATTAGCGTGCCAAGCACGGATCGAGGGCCTTCTGGGCCGTGTGCTCGGCGTGCCCGGGTAGAGGACCCGACATGCGCCAGAGTATACCCTCGCTTTTTTTCTTTCCTTCTTTTTTCTTTATCCCGTTCGTTCGTTTTTATAGGGCGGAAATACGTATATGCATATAAGAGGCCCCACCGGCGACTCGTCTAGAGCGCCCCGCTCTCCCGAGTGCCAGTGCACTTCCTCGATGCTGCGTTCTGGCGCTTTCGACGTGTGTGCGTTAGTGCGCGCTCGAAGCTATGCAAATGCGCGCCCGTGCTCACGAGAGAGCGTTTGCTCGAGGGGATCGTGACGGCCAGTGAGTTTGGAAGAGTGCAATTGGCATCGTTGGTGTGTGCTCGAGTATGGATGTAGATGAGTGAGGTCGGTCAGGAGAGGTCCACTTTATACAGATCTGCACGTCTGTCGAGATCTCCGTGCTCGAGTGAGAACTGTACAAGTAGGCAGGTGGGGGGGGGGGGGGGGGGGGGGGGGGGGGGGATAAAAAAAGCTAAATGATGGAACACGAAAGCGATTTTCGAGAGGTGATCACGCGCCATCGCATCGGCGGTGGCGATTTCCGAGCGATGTATGCGTGCCTTTCCGTGAGAGCGAAGTGCTGGGATATGGCGGTTACAGAGAAGACACCGATGCCGCAGCCTGATGAACTCTGGCAGAGTGTTAGGCAGGAAAAGCTATCCGGCAGAATCAGAAGCGGTTGTTTCTGAATATATTAAGCGACAGCAAGCTTGTAGTCAACTAAAAGTAAGTTTGTTTAAAAAAGAAATAATGAGAACGACAGTGTGGCACGAACTTGCAGAAATGATGGGAAGCAAATGCACGTTTCTATAATTATTCAGTTAATTATTTAATTAATAATTAATTTGGTTTTCACACCGGTTTTCACTTCGGTTTCATTTCGAGGCTCCGTTTTCAAGGCCAAGCAAGCTTCAGACAAAGATTTGTGAAACCAGACTTAAGCTCCGCCTTAAGGGGTTATGACCGAATAGGTTAAAGCCCATACATGCGGAATTGGTCATTCTCTATTTTACAATCAGAGACGCTGGGAGTCCTAATACCACTCCAGGCGCAGTGTTGCAGAGGTTAGCCACTGCCATGCGGTATAGCAGGTGCTGCTACGGGCGGGGCTTGCGAGACTCAGGTTGCTTTTCCCAGGCGAACTGACCAATACCACCGCCACCGCCTACCACCCCAGATTATCACCTTGGTACCACTGGTCATAATTGGTTACCTCAGGTCACACTTGGCCATGCTTGGTTTCATTGCGAAACCAGGCTTCAGGCAATTGCGATGAATAGCCACGTTGGGCTATGGGACACGCCGTTGTAAAGGATATCTGATTAATTTCGACCAGCGAGGATATTTCATGTGCACTTGCACCGCACAGAACAGTCATTTTCGCATTTAACCTCTATTGAAATGGGAGTGCCACGGCCAGGGTTCGGTCACGTGATCTTATACACATAGGCCGAAAGCCTTGACTACCGAGCCATCGCGGCCGGTAAACCACTAATTAGAAAGAGTATGTTTAATAGTCTTCAAATTTATGCTGATGCAATTATGCATTTCGTAAAGCATCCCAACATTCTCGTGCTTTTATTGCACTAGTATTTTACTGCCGCTGAGGGACGGCCTTCTATACATTGTGGTTATGAACCCTTTTGCATTTTGAGAAACTAGTGCAGTTAGCGGGAATCGCAGAGCCTCTCAGGGAAAATTTTCAGACTGAAGACGACGGTGTTGGATATGATCGAACAAACGCCCCGCGCGAAGACTGTGACTTCCAGAAAGTTTCCCAATGTCTTTATCTTGTCGTTTCTTTCTGCACAGCTAAAGTCACATTAGCGAGATCTTCCGGCCTTTATAGGTGTCGTGGTACGCCCTCCGTGAAGCTAAGTGACGTCAGCACTTCCGGAACGACGCGATCACCTGCCCGCCAATGACAATCACGGTTCGCCCTTCCGCAGGAAAGTACCGTTCAAGCTGCCAATTTCTCCACCCAGGGAGATCTAAAACTTTCGGAAGACATTTCTGCTTGTTCTTCACTCCTTTTTTTTTTCGGGGGGGTAGGGGGGGAGGTTCCTTTAACATAAGGCAGCTGAACATTTTTCTTTATCTGAAGTTCACGTACAGCGAGCCTGCAAAAAGCGGGTTGCAAAAAAAAATTGTGTAAAAAGAAAAACAACAAAACAGTGCGCCCATCTCGGAACGTGCACACCACTTCCGGTTCCGGGTTCCGTCGCAAGAGCGGCAATCTCGTCCTTTGTCAGGAAGGAAGTGTCAACGAGTGCCGGGCCGTACTCCTCAACGCTCGCGGAAGCCATTCGTTCACATCACCACCGACGAGTGAAAGGACCCGGAGTTCCAGGCTCCGCGCTATAGACATTCTCAGACCTCGGCGGTCTCTCCAAAACCGCGGCCCGAAACATCCGTACAGGTCAGCCCATTACGACAATGGCCGCGTATTCATGAGGCCCGTCCGTATATCCATCTAATACAAATCCACGACAAGGCGGAGATCGTCGTATTTCAGTTTTACACACTGTCGTCGACAAAGGAGAGTGTCTATACGACGCGGCTAGAAACGCCGACAGGGGGAAACTGCGAAGAAAAAGAAGGGGCTAAAATAAATGAAAGAAAGAAACCCGAACGTCTCCAGGACAGGACAGGCCAGGCCGCGGGCGTTGTTATGCAGATATGCGGGCCACAGGGTTATATATATACACACATATACACCACCGCTCGAGTTGAGAGGAAATAAGTAAAAGAGATGAAAACAGAGCCCCTTCAGAGCGCCAGCGTGGAGTAAGGCGAAGCGGACGGGTAGGTGGTGGGGTAGAGAGCTAACGCATGCCTTCGAAGCGTCATTTTTGTCCCACTATGAATCACGGACGGCGCGGCGTGTCCCGCGGCAATCCTCCAGCTTCAGGCCCTCTCTCTCTTTCCCTCTCTCTCTCTCGCAAGCGCCGGCCGCGGTGCAGGCGAGCGCGCGAAGTAACGTCGAGGCGGCCTCAGCGGAGTCGTTGAACTCACCAGGCATTTGCAGTAAAGAATAAACGGTGCACGGCCGAGCTCCTGGACTAGAAGACCTCGTATACCCTTCGGTCTGTCACCTGCTCTCGGCGGATGGGAGGAGAGGAGAGAGCAGATCCTTCTCGCGTATGCATAGTATGCATGCATGCACGCACGAGTAGCGCCTTCACCTTTCTTTGTTTCTTTTCCAACTCGGGAAGATTCACGCCGCTGAGACGTTTAAACGCCTTCTTCGTCGCCTTTGGGTCGACGTTGATTGGCCGATCCGGCTCGGCTGATTGATGGCTCTGTCTCCGCCTGTACACACACACACACAGCGGCAGACGTCGTCGGCTCGAGACTTGGTTATATATACGCCGCACACTTCTGTAAGCGGGCCGGCTGCAAACGGTGAAAGCGCGCTAAGCGTTGCTTCTCATATACATTTTGCAGTCCCTCTCTCCGTTCAAACCGTTCACTCTGTAGCACCTTCGACGAGACCGGCACGGCCTCTCCGACCAAGTGTATACATAGTCAAAGGCAAGTTTGATACCCGTACATTTTACTCCCACACAACCAAGCGTCCTGGCTTGTACATGGCTTAGAACGGGTCTTGCCTGTCCTGTAGACACGCCATCGCCGATAAGCCGTTACGTTATTCTCCGGTCACAGACGAGAAGGCGAACGTTGCGCAATCCCTGAGGAGCAACCAGCTCACTAAAATGGCGAAGGAACTCTACGCCACTTGGCGTTGCAGTACGAATATGAAGGCTTGCTCAGCAATATCTGTTATGTTTCTAAGTTTTACGCATTGCATTGCAGCTTGGCGGCACCGAGAGCTTGCATAACTCCGCGAACACGCTATAACCTTTACTTTTCCAAACACATTGCTATAGGCGATCGTAGTAAATGAAGAGAGTTACGTACTGCGAGCAGAAGATGACTGAGACGAAAGGTTACTTCTTTGCTGTTCTTGATGCGCAACCTCGAGTTTCTCTAAAAATATGATTTTAAAGCAATTTCATTAAATCTGCTTTACATTACCCCAAAGATTGATTCCTCCGAATTCCCACTGTCTCTTACGCATTACCTACGAAAGCTATTTTAGCCGCAATGCTTCACTTTGGGTTGGCAACAGTTCACTGATTACGAAAGGACGATGCTTCTGATCTCGGCCGCGTGTGTCATGGTAAGTGCAGCAGACGCATTTTTAAGGGGCTCGCGGACAGAGCGAGAAACATAAATGAAGGACGAGTTCTCGCGAACTGTGTGTTAATTATTTGCTTTGTCGTGTTTTTATGCCTAGTCAACACGTCCGCAAGCTCTAGGGACAGAGTGAAACACTAAAATATAAGACAGGAGCAGCAGGCGTGACCGTGTTTGCGCCTAGTACGCTTGAAACTGACTTACACCAACGGTTTTCTGTTAATTAAAGTGGCGAACTAAGGAGTTCCAGGACACGCAGTATGCGACAGACCCTGGGTAAATCGTTTGCTTCATTACCCTGGTATAGTTCATGATTTCTCTTAAAATGTGAAACTATACATACTGACTCATCTCTCAGCCTGGAAGATACTGTTAGGTCTCAGGAGAGCTCCGTGTTAGCTCTCCAGATGACGAAGGCACTGCCACCATTGTTCAAAGACACAATGAGACCGCAGGACTAGTCTGTACCAAGAGGAGAAACCTCAGCCTGTTTCTGTGGGTGTTGCGGGTGTGTCGTGCCACACCTTTCATCATCCGCACCTTCATCAGCATTTCAGGCTAGCATCATTATCAGCATTAGAGAGTCTATATATATATATATATATATATATTGCCACCTAGTGTTGCCAGGTGGCGCAAGCTGTCCGCGAAGACGATGAGGTTGCGATCGTGGTATCGTGGATCGGCCGCCATTACCGTCTCCTCTTGCCAACTCCAGCTGTTGAAGCGTCTCTCCGTGAGAATTCCGTGACAATTTGGTGGAGGTGCTGGGTACGAGTATCCCATGCAAGAAACCCCTCCAGGGAGCCGTGCCGCCAGCCCTGCGCCGATTGACACCCCGGTACACCGCTTCAGCCGGAGGCTGCAGGGACTTTCACCGGAGCTTGGACCACTCGCGACAGTCATGATGCCAGCCACCGGTATTCTCACGCAAGCTGCCGGTGCTACACCTGCCCACTATACCTTGCAGACCCCGCGGGTTCCCAAGGCCTTCCACGGGGACCTTTTCGAAGACGTGGAGGACTGGTTCCTTCACTTCGAGCGTGTGGCTGCTTATAACCAGTGGGACGACGCCGCGAAACTAAGAAACGTCTACTTTAGCCTAGAGGATGGCGCCCGCACGTGGTTTGAGAACCGTGAGGAAGTTCTAACTTCCTGGCGAGAGTTTCGCCGTCGCCTGCTGGAGGCCTACACCAGCGCGGATCGCCGCGAAAGAGCGGAGCGGGCAATCCAGTCCCGCGTCCAGCTACCGAACGAAAGCGTACAAATGTACGTCGAGGACATGACGCGGCTCTTCAGGAGAGCTGATCCTGCCATGCCTGAAGAGAAGAAACTTCGGCACTTAATGAGAGGCGTCAAAGAGCAGCTGTTCGCAGGCCTCGTGCGCAGCCCACCATCTACAGTTGCTGCATTTCTTTCGGAAGCCACAACGATGGAGAAGGTCCTGCAACAGCGTTGCGCCAGTTACGACCGGCCCGTGCATGCTGCTGCAGTCACATCATCGTTTGCCACCATCGGACAGCATCCTGATGATTTGCGGGAACTTATTCGCACAATCGTGCGTGAGGAGCTTCACAAATTTTGTAGCCCGTCGCAGCCTGCGCTCGGTTCCATCTCCGCTCTTGTACGAGAGGAGGTGCAACAGGCGTTCCGGGGCCCTGTTCCTGTGGTCGACGTACCACCTCTGCCTGGGGACTACCACCGTCCGACGTACGCCGAAGTTGCAAGGCGTCCGGCTCCCGCTTCGCCGCCACCAATTCACGCCACGCCTCAAGCCCCGCGGCCCTCTGTGCAACCGGTGCAGTACTTCGAGGATCGTCGAGCACCCCTCCGAAAGGCCGACGTTTGGCGTACACCTGACCGACGACCGCTCTGTTTTCACTGCGGAGAGCCAGGTCATCTTTATCGAAATTGTTATTACCGACGCATCGGCATCCAAGGCTTCCGCACCGACTCACCGAGACCCCGTCAAGGTGAACGACCCCCTGAAATTGAAGAATTCCTTGCGGACCAGCGCAATCCATCCCGAGCGCAGCGGCAGTCGCGCTCACCCTCACCGAGGCGCTCTTCCCCGACACCTCCCGGCTTCTCGCGAGCGGCACCGGGCCGATCGCCAAGTCCTCGTCGGGAAAACTGAAACCCGCGACCTTCGGGGGCGAGGTCGCTGGGGGGCGCTGTGCTGAAGACCTCCCGTCGTCGCCGCTACAATCCGACAAAAACCCGCCGACGCCATCACCAGAGTTAAAAAACCGCGTTTCTTTAGAAATACCCGTTCTTATCGATGGTCGCAGAGTAAGCGCATTAGTTGATACCGGGGCCGATTATTCGATCTTAAGTGGACAACTGGCGACCATTCTGAAAAAAGTGATTACCCCTTGGCCTGGCGCGCACCTTCGAACTGCCGGCGGTCATCTGGTTACGCCCAAGGGTATGTGCACTGCTCGCGTTCAGATCAGCAAGTCCACGTTCGTCGTCAGCTGCATCGTCCTGGGCGAGTGTTCTCGGGACCTAATCCTCGGCATCGACTTTCTGCGGGAGTATGGAGCAATTATCGATCTGCGCAACCGAATCGTCATGTTTTCCACAGAGCAAGCCGCCGAACTCGACAACTCCTGCCAACGCAGTGCCGCACTTCGCGTTTTCGCCGACAGCGTCACACTTCCGCCCCGTAGCAGTGTTTTGATTGAAGTCGCCTGTGCTGAGTTGCACGACGCTGAAGCAGTCGCCGAGGCTAATCATTCGCTCCTCCTGACTCAAGGCATCTGCGCCGCTCGAAGCTTACTAACAATTCGCGCTGGCCGGTCTGCGATCCTTGTTACAAATTTTTCTCCAGAGCACCGGCACCTTTTCTCTGGAACTGCGATCGCTACTGCTGAAGCGGTTGTGGATGTTCCGGTCTGCTTTGCGTTCGCGGCAGCGGCCCCTGACGACCAATCATCGCGCGCCACTGACGACCAATCTGTTCCGAATGTCGACATCAACTGCAACCTCCCCGAAGGAAAGCGCCTGGCCTTAGAGCACTTGCTATTGGAGTATAAACAGTGTTTCGCTTCTTCGTCGAAAGTTCGTCAAACGCCCCTAACGCAACACCGGATCATTACGTATGACGACGCTCGCCCTATCCGCCAGCAGCCTTATCGTGTTTCCGCCAAAGAACGGGAAGTAATCCAAAAGCAAGTTCAGGAGATGATTGACGACGGCGTAGTTCAACCTTCCCAAAGCCCGTGGTCTTCGCCTGTTGTCCTTGTTAAAAAGAAGGATGGAACACTTCGATTCTGCGTGGACTACCGTAAATTAAACAATGTGACTAAAAAGGACGTCTACCCGTTGCCCCGCATTGATGACTCCCTGGAGAGATTACGGCGTGCTAAGTACTTTTCATCCATTGACCTGAAGAGCGGTTATTGGCAAATTGAAGTGGACGAACGGGACCGCGAAAAAACTGCCTTCGTTACACCAGATGGCCTCTATGAATTCAAAGTGCTGCCTTTTGGCTTGTGCTCTGCGCCAGCGACGTTTCAACGGATGATGGACACTGTCCTCACCGGCCTCAAGTGGCAAAGTTGTCTTGTATACCTGGACGACGTTGTCGTTTTTTCAGAAACTTTTGAACAGCATCTCGTGCGCCTGCGAACTGTCCTCAGAGCCCTCCATTCCGCTGACCTTACGCTGAAGCCCCAGAAGTGCCACTTCGGTTACACAGAGCTCAGGTTCCTCGGTCACGTTGTGGGCGCCGACGGAGTTCGACCCGACCCCGACAAGACAGCCGCCGTCGCCAATTTTCCTACTCCGACTGACAAGAAAGCTGTCCAGCGTTTTCTGGGTCTCTGTGCATATTACCGACGGTTTATTGCGGACTTCGCAAAGATTGCAGAGCCGTTGACGCGCCTCACCAGGAGCGACACCTCCTTCGTTTGGACAATAGACCAAGAGACGGCTTTCTCTTCGCTCCGCCAACGCCTTCAGACATCTCCCGTTCTTGCACACTTCGACGAAGAGGCCGACACCGAGATCCACACCGACGCCAGCAATATCGGTCTTGGAGCTGTCCTTGTCCAACACCAAGAGGGCATTGAGAGAGTTATAGCCTATGCTAGCCGTACTCTCTCCCGCGCCGAACGCAATTACTCTACGTCAGAGAAGGAATGCCTTGCTGTCGTATGGGCCACCATGAAATTTCGCCCTTACCTTTACGGCCGCGCATTCAAAGTCGTAACCGACCACCACTGCCTATGCTGGCTGGCTAATTTGCGAGACCCGTCTGGACGATTGGCCCGCTGGAGTTTACGGCTCCAAGAATTCGACATTACCATCGTTTATAAGTCGGGCCGTAAACACGAAGACGCCGACACGCTGTCGCGTGCACCACTCGACTCTTCCGGTCCCGATATCGACGACGACAGCGGTTTCCTCGGTATACTTAATGCATCGGACATAATAGCCCGGCAGCGGGCTGACACGGACCTCCGACCGCTGATTGACAACCTTGAAGGTCACGCCATGCCTCTACCACGACACTTCGCTCGACGTCTCGGCTCTTTCTGTTTGCGCGAAGGTATCTTATACAAGAAGAACTCGAGAGGCCAAGAAAGAGCTTACCTTCTGGTACTTCCGGCCGATCTTCGCGCCGACATTTTATTGGCATGCCACGACGAGCCCACTTCAGGCCATCTGGGTTTTTCCCGGACGCTCGCCAGGATACGCAACATGTACTACTGGCCCGGACTCTCGGACGATGTCCAAAGGTACGTAAAAAGCTGCCGTGAATGCCAGCGCCGGAAGACGCCACCGCTTAAGCCGGCGGGTTTTCTCAAGCCCGTTACTACACCCCGCTCTCCGTTCGATCAAATAGGAATGGACCTTCTCGGTCCTTTTCCGTTGTCACTCTCAGGAAACAAGTGGATCATAGTCGCTACTGACTATTTGACTCGCTACGCCGAGACCAAGGCGATACCCTGTGCCACAGCTTCAGAGGTCGCCGACTTTTTCATGCAAAACATCGTCTTGCGGCACGGAGCCCCTTCGTGCGTTATTACCGACAGAGGCACAGCGTTTACAGCGCAGCTAATCGACCATATATTTACGTTGAGCTGCACTAGCCATCGCAAGACCACAGCTTATCATCCGCAGAGCAATGGGCTAACCGAACGCTTAAACAAGACCATTGCGGACATGCTGTCAATGTACGTAGACGTTCAGCACAAAACTTGGGATGAGGTGCTACCGTACGTCACATTTGCGTACAACACGGCCCTCCAGGAGACTACACGCTTTACTCCCTTTCGTCTTGTATATGGACGTGAAGTCCAGAGCATGCTTGACGCGATGCTACCATGCCTCGATGACGACCAACTCGCACCCGATGTTCATGAAATTGCCCAACGCGCTGAAGAAGCCCGTCAGCTTGCCCGCGTACACATCGGCCAGCAGCAGGGCACTGATGCGCGCCGTTACAACCTTCGACACCGACAGGTCGACTACAATCCCGGTGAACAAGTTTGGGTGTGGACACCTGTCCGCCGCCAGGGCTTGTCCGAGAAACTACTCTGCCGGTACTTTGGCCCCTATAGAGTGCTACGGCGTATCAGTGATGTTACCTATGAAGTGGTTCCCGACGGTGCCGCGCAACCGAGACGTCGACAGCCCAACAGCTCTGACATTGTGCACGTTGTGCGGCTTAAGCCGTACTATGCCCGATAACGGCTTAGCGGCCCTCCGTTGTGGCTCTGTGTGTGCTCCGTTTTCCTCGCGTCCTTCTCTGTTTCCCTTCTGAACCTTAGCGCGCCTACGCTGCTGGCGGCACCACTGCGATGCCCTTCTTTTTCGGAGGGGGGAATAATGCCACCTAGTGTTGCCAGGTGGCGCAAGCTGTCCGCGAAGACGATGAGGTTGCGATCGTGCTATCGTGGATCGGCCGCCATTACCGTCTCCTCTTGCCAACTCCAGCTGTTGAAGCGTCTCTCCGTGAGAATTCCGTGACAATATATATATATATATATATATATATATATATATATATATATATATATATATATATATATATATATTTCGAAAAAGGCTCTAAGACACTCGAAAAAGGCTGGTCCTCCAGTCGAAACGTCGTGAATTGAATCCTGTTATGTTCCTTCAATTTTTGGTGATTTTATATTATATTGACCAAATCAGCTGCCAGAAATCACTTTTGGTGTGTGTGTGTGTGTGCATATATATATATATATATATATATATATATATATATATATATATATATATATATATATATATATATATATATATATATATATATATATATTCAGAGCATCGCATACGCACCCTGCGTCCGGCCTCGTTGTTGTGCAGGTTCATGAGCTTGCGGCCCTGGGAGAGTGAGCCCCGTGGGTGGTTCTGCTCGCGCTCGCGCACGTCCACGAAGCCCTCGGTGAAGCGGTAGCCGTAGGCCACGTTGTCGCCGCAGCCGCCCCAGATCCAGTCGCGGTGCAGGTTGTCGGGCCGCAGCTCGCTCGAGCAGCCGCAGCTGCCCAGCTGGCCGTCGCGGCAGGCCCGGGACACCGCGTGCACCACGCCGGCGGCGGCCACGGCGTGCGCGAACGCCGCCTCGCGGCTCGCTGCGCAGAGGAAAAGGGAGAGACAGGAAGTAGTCGGAATGAGAGAGCTCGAGGCAGTATACATGATACAGTTTCTTACTATTAACTAGAGGGAAAGCTGGCGCCCCGTTCACGGGAGTTTGCATGGCACGAGCTTCGTCGGGACCACCTGTACCACCATGGGCGCTCTAAGCATCATGGGGCGCAGAGCTACCGACTGCAGAACTACAACTTTTGGCCAAAAAATAATGAAAAAACAGACGTTGTTCGATAATCAAGAATGTCCCATCATTCAATATCCTGTCTATAAATTGTAACAAACGAGCAGAAAAGCATGTAAATGCAAAGTTTACTCAAAATAAGCGATGGCTTGCTCTCCTATTGGCCAAGCATTGCAGACGACAAAAGCCAATATTTCGTGCTTAACAGGCTCATTTTTAAAAAGAAATATGTTTTTGAAAAAAAAATGTCGCTTCAACATTTTAGAAGGTTTTTCCACAGTATTTCGAAAAACAAAAACCTTTTATTGACGTCGTGTGCTGATGCGTTTTCGCTACTATGGCTTTTGCTCACTACATTTACGCCGAAGTCGTCTACGCGGAGCGCTGCCGTGGATACGGAATGGAACAGCTTAGTAACGCTACTCTTGTGCTCCTGAAAAAAATCTACTGTCCCGCACCAAGTAGCTCATCGGCCCATGATGCTTTGCGCGCCCATGGAGGTCCAGGTGCAGCGCCGCCAGCTTTCCCTCTAGTTAATAGTAAGAAACTCTATGGTATACATAAACAAACAAAAAAGATATCGCGACGTTTCGTCCCATCATGCAAAGAATGGCACAGCGATAGGAGTGTCTACCTCACCACGCGAGAATGCATGTACTCAGATGCACTCATCTTACAGTTGTTTCCTCCCCACGACTAAGCAGAGAAGATCTTCAGAGCAAACGTCTTGTCACCGGCCCTCAGCTGGTTGTTGGTGTTGATGCTGCGACTAAACGCGAGCGCTATTTCCACGTTCACCATTTTCTAGTGGATCGTCGCGTCACTTGATGACGTCACATAGTTGCGGTTGCTGACATCATGCAGGGACAAGGCCTAAACCCTGAAAAACCCCATATGAACAGGTATCGGCGCAAAAAATAGAACAGCAAGGGTAATGGCAGGACGTCAGTGCACCTTTGTTATCGCCTTTGTAGGCGTTGACAGCATAGAACTATAGGCGCGTAAGCGTTGAAAGGCGCGCGAAATGCTGCGGAGCGATGGGTATTCTTCATCTGGCTCGCTCACTGAAGTGTTGAATGGCCTTTTCAAGTTCAACGGGAAAGTGAAAAGAAATTTGTTGTTCTTTCTTATTCTGAAGTAAGCGTCCTCTTTAATACTGTTCTATCCCTACTTGAACGCATGTTGCGTGACCTCCGTGTCACAAATGTATGAACACATGCGTGCACAGAAGTAGTCGTTTTCTGGGCACTGGGCACTCCAGTGTCGGTAAATTTAGACAGATCTCCTGATTCATGAAGAATAATTTTTGGGGCAAGCGAAGTCCGCCCTTCTTTTCACGTCCACGCCGAACGCCCCAAGTGATTTCGCGCAGAACGTTCAGAAGGAACTAGACCTCGCAAATAACCTTGAGCATGCGTGCTCATGCGCATAAATTCCTGTGCATGCGTGTGGGCTCATGCTCCTGTTGTCTCATCCTGGTCTCCCGGGACAGCATGCTAAACTCTAGCCAGGAAAAAGCTTCGCAAAATTCATTAATAATGAAGTCTCTGTCCCTCCAGCTAAGCCACGTTGATTGCCATCGATGAACTCGTGATTGCCCCGGGGCCCGATACGGCAACGAGAGACCTGATGTAGTGGAGAGCGAAAGGAGGGTGGAAATAGAAGGGACAGGGGGGGGATGCAGGCCAGTCACAGCCCCCTACCCCTCCTTTGCGCCAATCGAAAAGGACAGGCGATGCACATCGTGATCCGCTCCGCACGGATGCGCCGTCCAGGTGGAAAGGCGCGCCAGCTATGCCCTTGGAGCCGGAAAACCGGCGTGGCCAACCGCTCGTGACGTCGGATTACACGCGAACACTCGCGGCGCGAGAAGTCAACCGTGGATGCCGACCCGTTCTCGCGCGGCGGCGGCGGCTCGCACTCACCGGCGCACGGACGTCGCCGCCTAATCCCCGCGGAGCTTGACGAAGAACCCTTCGCACGCGGCAGCAGCTCGTCCTTGCTCTGGGCGCAGGCGTATAAATACGCACGCACGACCCGCGCCGCTCTAGCAAGGCGAAAGCATGGGCCTTTTTTTGTATACACAGTATAAACACCGACGACGGGAGGGCGGTCTATTGCGACATCCGAATATGTGACCGGAGTATACGCTAAGTCGTCTGCGCCGGAGAGCGCGCGTTCAGCTGTCTCTAGGGGAGAAGAGTCTTCCGCCGGCACTTAGGCCAGTGGAGCGTGGCTTTTCCCCTCGAGCTTTCCTTTATGTATGTGCCAGACTATACGATGGACCGAGGCTACGTTCCTCTGAATGGCTAAGTATCTAAATGGTCGAAAGCTAGTGGACATAATTAATGGGCGATTTTGTTTGCCTTGCATACGTAATACTTCTTTACGGTATAGGCCTTGTTTGTTCATTGTAACCGAGGGTACAGAAGAGTGCGTGGTTGTCCAGCCAACATGGGCGGTTTTATGAGCACCTCTTCAGGGATTCGGTTGCGGGAGTTGCGTGGTTGGGGGGACGTATACAGGGAGTTTTCTTTAAAGGAACAGTAAACAGAAAACTCCGCTCAACTATAGATTCATGGGTTAGTGTACCGCGATTGCATATGTGTCATTTCAATCGTGGACAGAGCGAGCATAAAGTTACATGACAGCACCGACGTTTCATGGGGCGTGTAAAGAGGTGAAGAAATTGGGATTTCATTGGCAATTTTCTCCGAAACTCACTCTTCTCGCGCAGTAAGTTACGATGGTCATGTTTTAGAACGCTAATCAGCAAGTTTAGAGTAGATTCGTGTTTCCATTGTTTTCCCTTTAACTGTCGCTGTAACTTCGCGCATTGAGAAAACAGTGTTGAGCATGGTTTCCCTTCAAAAAGCTTCCACTTGGACAAATTCAATTCAATCAACTCGCATTATTTTTCCAGGGAAAGCGATACATCCTGGAGAGACTAAAGGGCTAAAAGCTGCTAGGCACATCTTGACTGGGTCCAAGAACCTCTAAATTATTCCGCGGGAAAGCACTGAGCGTCTAGCAGACTTGCAAAGCCGGGCTTTTCTTCAAACGAACGTACGAAAATTGAATCCTAGGGGGCGCCACAGCCATGCTAACCTCCTCCTTTCCGATGCACCGCAACATCTGACGAAGACGTCGTCCGCGGCCGAATGCCGGCAGGTTTGTATCTCGCGCGGACGACCCGTGTTACTGCTGGCCAGACATTTATTAAATAAAGTGATAACATAAAAAGTGGCGGGCACTGGGAAGCGGGGGGGGGGGGGGGGGGCGATGAGGCGGCTTCACAATAGCTCGCCGGGGAGGCCAATACGGGCATGCACGGCCAGAAGAAGCAGCCGTGGGAGCAGCAGCAGCAGCAGCGGGGGCATGTCTACTACTACGTGGCGGCAGCAGCGACGGCGGCGGGCCCGTGATTAAGCGGCGTGTCCCGCGGCCTCCGCTCGGCGCCTCCGAGGCGTGAGCGGTCCAGCCTCGCTGTGGGCACCCGACCGCATCGATCACGAAGCCTCTGTATCGAGGAAAGGGGGAGAGTATGCGCGGAGGGGGCCTCGTCGTCCGCTTCTCGCCGGACACGACCGAGGGCCCCTGGTTTCTTCCCACGTCCACATTCCGCCGCTGACTCCGCCGGTACCGACTTCGTCGTGCACGGCGGGATAGTGTCCTCCCGGTCGACGCATGACGCTCGGACGGAGCAGCGTCGGTATATTTGAGCAAGCTCAACACAGAACGGAACAGAGATGAGAAATGGACACTATAACTGGCCATGCTTTTTCAAACACCACGCCAATTTGCCTGTAGCTCAATTCGCATGCAGCTCAATTCGCATGCAGCTCAATTCGCATGCAGCTCAATTCGCCTGTAGCTCAATTCGCCTGTAGCTTTACACTCTACTGAATTCTATTTTGTAAACACTTAGAGCTCTTTTGCGTATTTAACAATTTAAACCAAGCCTAGCTCCTGTTTTCCGCTCGAGTGACTATCGCTTCTTCTACACTTTATCTGCATGTGTGCCGTGTATGTGTTTGATATAATATTTATTTATTTTTTTACAAAACGGCGCATTATGGTGTGACCCGCCGCGGTGGCTCAGTGGTTAAGGCGCTCGACTACTGATCCGGAGTTCCCGGGTTCGAACCCGGCCGCGGCGGCTGCGTTTTTATGGAGGAAAAACGCTAAGGCGCCCGTGTGCTGTGCGATGTCAGTGCACGTTAAAGATCCCCAGGTGGTCGAAATTATTCCGGAGCCCTCCACTACGGCACCTCTTCTTCCTTTCTTATTTCGCTCCCTCCTTTATCCCTTCCCTTACGGCGCGGTTCAGGTGTCCAAAGATATATGAGACAGATACTGCGTCGTTTCATTTCCCCCAAAACCAATTATTATTATTATTATTATTATTATTATTATTATTATTATTATTATTATTATTATTATTATTATTATTATTATTATTATTATTATTATTATTATTATTGTGTGCACAGGAATGGAAAGAGCAGGCTTGTTTAGAGTGCATGAGCGGTGCGGTGTAGTGTAAAGGAAGCGAAATTTTCAAGGAGTGACAAAGTTTCACCAACAATCCTTATGTTAGACCACAGCAGCGTAAACATTGCAACTGCACGGGCACGGGCATACAACTACAGTGCTCTGACAACACCCCTCATTACTCCACTTCGCTGTCTGTGTTTTCAAAATCGTTGCACGTATTTAAATTTGAGTATCAGCTCACAGAGACCCGTCGAACTTTCTGCTTCGAGGCAAACATGGCACTCGGGTATGGATGGGAAGACAGTCGGCATGACTCGAATCTTTCGAATTCCATTCATCGCATTAAGAACCAGCGCTAAAAAACTCGCACAGAGGACGAGACGAGACACACGAAGGCGCTGAACTTACAACTGAATTTTATTCGATAGTAATAAGTCATTTTATACAATACACACACACGTGTAAGGTTGTGCAGTCAAACACAGATGCGCTGTAATCACCTACATGCGATAACCCCCCCCCCCCCCCCCAATAAAACACATTAAGCAAATTTCCAAGACACGTGCGCTATCGTCAACCCCGCTACCCACAATGAAGCAAGCTCATTTCCCTGCTTGACAAGCTAATCGACGTTTTGCTCACGCATCCATCGCCCTTTCTGAGAATGTGGAATGCCTCAGCTATCTCTCTAATGGGTTAGTCATCATGTACGAACAGTACGGTCGTATCCACAAAAAACGGGGTACAATTACACGCAATGCAGTGTTGTGATACATTTTTATTTTCTTTCCTGCTGACGGAATCGGCATGCTCTGTGAGGCGAACATTGATACGCCGCCCGGTCTGGCCGATGTATATACGCCCGCAGGACAAAGGAATAAGATTCCATTACCGTTTGTTCTCTCGGATTTGGCTTTCTCCCTTCTTTTATATGACGGTCACCTTATTTTTTCTCGAGTTCCGGCGCGATAAAAAGCGCGTTGCTTGGTTTTTCTTGTTTCATGAAAATTCGTGAATTCTCAAGAATTTTCATGAATTTGTGCTTGTAGCGCTCCCATCTTATATTACTTTTGTCTCAAGGAATTTAAAGATATAATTTGGGCTTCTTCATCAGTTTTTTGTTTTGATTTCATACAATGCTTGTAAGTAGTAGGTGTTCTTGGTTGCATGTAGCCGCTACAGTCAGTGCACATGAATATTCTACGCACCAAATATCGATATCAACACCCAGTCACCATTGCGGGGTCCATGGTCGGAGCAGTAAAATTAAATGAAAACCTGTGCAAAACCTAATTTTGTATATACAAGCGGAAATAGCGTGCTGGACGATGCACTAATGCAGATTACATTTTTTTCTCGTAGCCGTAATACGCGTAGCAGACGTGACACGACGAGTTGCCAGGACATGTTCTCTGATGTTCTGACAGTTTTTCTAGGACTTGAGGGCTCTGTATATAGCCTGCGTTAAGGAAAGTGGTTACTCACAAAAGATGCCGGCATTTTCAGTGCTGCACAAGTTGCGCTACGTATAGTCCACAAACAAATACAATGGCCTGTAGCATTAGGAAAAACAGTACATGCACGTACCCGATGGCAACCCCCCCCCCCCCCCCTCCCCCGAAAACAATCTGGCATTGCTCAGTTGCTCAGGCCGGAGGGGATTCAAGAGGCCTACCACGCACAAGACATTTTCTAGCTCTCGGGTTACAGGGGCACAAACGCAATGTTAACAATGCGCGTTTTAACAAGACTTCCCCCTTGTTTGGTTCCCTGCCGTACTGAGTTCTAACCGCGCGAGCAAAGAAAAAAGTTGAAGAGAATAAATTAGCCTGTCCGTGTTGTGCGTGTCTTTCTTTGTCTGCGTTTTCTTTTTCAGCACTTTTAGAGCACAGTAAAGCGCATGCGCTTTGCAATATTCTCTCCATCTCAAGTTTCAGGAACAGACTCAATAGTTACAATGCATGTACACTTAAACACACTGTCTTGATCTCAAGTTACAGGAACACAAACTCACTGGTTACAGTGCAAGCCAGGGGGTCAGGTTCAAGTAACCCATCAATCCTTGCGCGCGCAGTGCTGCCCGCGAATGGGCACAGTGCATACAACAGTGAAAGTGCACAGAACCCTGCGAGCTCTAAGCAAAACAGCGCTGAGAATGAGCGCATCGCAACGCTCCGCCTAATCAATTTGGAGGCGTTCCTGCGCACCCCGCCGGTGATGAATTCGTTCCGAGAAGAATTTTGATGGGATTGTTTCAATAAGAGCGGGCGCTGCCGTCGGGGGCCGCGATGCGGGCGTGGCGATTCATCCGCAAGCACACAGCCTCACTAAAACCGGTTTCGCTCGGACCGCTGGTAATTAGTCAAATCGTCACGAAGGTACTAACACTGCCTCGGCGATAACCGTGGGCGCGAGATTCCTTCCAGCCAACGCGCGAGCTCCCATGCGGGCACAGAAGGCAGTTCGTTTAACGAGAGGACCGTCGCCGTTCTGCTGTCTTGCGGAGTTTTTTTAAGGCTCGGCTTGGCTTTTCGTGGCTTAGCTGTGCTCGAGGAGGTAATCAAATAGGCTTCAGGGCGAGGCTACCCCCCTCTCCTGGAACTACTTCCAGGAGGTGTGGAATCCGCAGGCGTTGGTCGGCTTGGTGCGCGAGAAGGCTCGAAAGACGGAGAAGAATTTCTAGTTGCGACACGGAAAGTGCGACCGAGCCTGTTATTTCTGCTCGGGTCTTTAGTTTGCTGCTCTCGCGTCGGCGTTAATCGCCCCCTAATTTGCGCCGGCTCCCGACTCTCGCCTACAGATGCTGCTGCGCTCTGTCGTTGTGCCAAAACTTGAGTGGGCTTCGCTCTCCGACTAATCGGCATAGGCGATTCCTCTTCTGTCTATGCGACCGTGCTCGCTGTGCCGAAAGAAGAATAAAATAAAGAAAGAAAGCAAGCGCAGCTCTGCGGGTGTCCCGAGGAGCGAAAGCTGGGGCAGGCTGGGGATTCTCATGCTTGGCACTATTACGCACTTGTAACACTCACACGCTGAGAAGGTGTGAGTGGGCGAATTCCTCGTCACTTACTCGTTATTCTTGCGCTCTGACGTAGCTTGTTTGCTGCTTGAGGAATCTAGAATTAATATAAAAACCAATGAGCTGTGGCTGATTGACCTTCTTGAACGGAGTCGAAATTACTATCGAGTATCCTTCTTCTCTTCTTTCTTTTTTGTCATATTCATAGCCGCATCGTATAAGTGCTTTCAATGATGTAATCCTACTTGCGAGCGAGCTGCAAGTGGGATGGTGCTGCATGGCACAACTTACCTATCGTGGATAATTTGACGTGCAGCACGTCATGCGGAACAGTTTGTATTTCCTCGGTAACTTCTAGCTTGGAGGAACACAGTGACCGCCATCCTAAATACCACAGGAAACAGAATAGACAGAGGGAGAATACAACATAGGGCGGTACTTACAACTGAAATTTTATTGAAAAACAGCATGGCTTTTACAGATGGGAAACACGTGTGCGCTACAATCAAAAATGACAAGGAAAATGTCTTCTCCCTCTGTCCTGCGTCTGTTGTGGTTTTTTTTTTTTTAGCCAGAATGGAATAAACAGTCTGCTTATATTCAAGCTCCGGCATAGTCTTTACACTGGTCTGCGGGGATAAATTGCATGTTCCGAGTCCTTCTTCTAAGATATCATGAAGAGCAAAACCACAAAACAAGACGGGACTGAGGCAGGCGACAACACAGGGCGCCCTGTGTTGTTGCCTGCCTCAGTCCCGTCCTGTTTTGCGGTTTTGCTCTTCATGATGTCATACAAACTGGCCTACACCAAAGTCCTTCTAAGTTACCCTTCTTCTAATGGAGGACAATGGACTATGCATTTCTCCGAAGGGCGGATGGAGTCGTGCGATGGTTCCACTCACTCCATCTGCGTAATGTACCAGAGCTGCAGTGTGCCGTGACCTGTATCTTCCGAGGAATTCTTCGCTAAGCGTTAAATCTGCCGGCTGTGAATGTGAGGACCTCCTTTTGCGGAGCGAGATGACGACCAAGGACCTCAGCAGACGTATACTCAATGCACAGATTAAACAGAGCGGAGGCAGAAAGCTGGAAAGACAAGGCCAGTGGAAAGCGTGCGGATGGCGCAGATCGCAGTCCAGTAGCCAAACGACGCGCGGTTCGTGACGAAGACATCAATCCACGCCCTCACGCGGATACATGTTTTAACAAAATCAGGGCCTTGAGCTTGTGCAATCTTACTTTCTCATGATGGAGCTACTGTAGTGTCCGTGCGGGTATTGCCAGACGAAAAGTGTAAGCACGGTAAGAACCCGGTTGCTCTCAAGCATTCTCACCAACACCGGCGTATCTGAGAGTAATGCACATTTTGGTGCAGATGCAATTTCACTAACCCACCCTGTATAATTAACCAAGGGCTTGTTTTTCACTGTGTCGAAGCACAGCATCCTCACTGCTTACTTCTTCTATGCTGGTGATCGTGTCCGTTAAAAGTACAATTGGATGATTTTTGCAAAGTAAATAGTGTGCAGTGTCCTCAGGTATTTTTCTCACCTGCGCAGCTCAGTCGAGATCCAAACACTTAACTATATATCGATTGTTGTGAAACCGTGTAACAACTTTAACTATGCACGAAACCTTGTCTCCACACGCGAGATTGCTCCCCGCACTCTTTCAGCATCAGCGCACCCTCCTTGCTCTAAAGCGCGGAAGCTTTTATCGATATGCATGTAATGAGGGCAGAAATTCTCACAGTTCCACCAGTCGACAGCTGCAACACGGCTTCCAAGTGTTCTGTTACTTGCTTTTTTTTTTTTACCTGCGAGGCCCTCTTAATGCGTGCGTAATTAACGATCCTCACGGCAGCCGAAACCATGCATGTGCGAACACAGTGACGGGGCCACCGCTCCGATCGTGCCCGGGCGCGCTGCGTGAACCGCATAAACCGCACATTTCGAGCCCCGGCGATTCGTGCACCGATGCACGCCACACGAACAGGCTATATATATACAGCCCCTCCCTGCCGGTTCGTCGCACTGCAGTACAGGTAAAGGTTGGAGCGTGCAACAGCGGGTGTGTGTGTGTGTGAGGTGGATGGGAGCCTAATGCGCGTGATCGGCCGTAATGGCGGCCACCTTCCGGTCTGCCAGGTAATAGCGCTGACGTGTCAGCGCTGCTTTCACCCTGCCTCCACACCCCCCTTCGTTCCACCCCGTCGTCCCTCCTCAGTATTTGCGGGCGAGCACGCCATCACGAAGCGAACCGCGCTGATCGGGCGAGTAAAGCTCACGCTTCACGATCCTTCCTCACGCTAATCACGCATGCAGTGCGATGGGGTCTGCTCCCGAAGCATGTTCGCAGTCTGGACATCCCCGTTCCACAGGCTCGTCTAGCGTGCAGGATTGCGGGAGCCCCATGCATCGGTAGTTCGAGGGAAGCGAGAATAGAGGAAGCCGAGTGTAGCCCGGTGGTCTTGTTGAAAGTTTGAATGGCCATTTAAACAGGCCGATTTCTTGCAGATTACCAAACTAAGAGAGGGTTGTTTGTGCTATGTGTTAGCACGCATCTCCTTAGCCCACGTGAACGCCTTAATTTTCTGAACCGTCCCATATAATTGAGCTCGCGCAACAGCCGTCAGCATGTATATACAAATATCCTCCGAACATCGTTGTTGACAGCGAGCCGAATTTTTGTGAACCTTTGGTTTGGTTTTATGGGGGTTTAACGTCCCAAAGCGACTCAGGCTATGAGGGACGCCGTAGTGAAAGTCTCCGGAAATTTGGTCCACCTGGGGTTCTTTAACGTGCACTGACATCGCACAGTACACGGGCCTCTAGAATTTCGCCTCCATCGAATTTCGACCGCCGCGGCCGGGATCGAACCGGCGTCTTTAGGGCCAGCAGCCGAGCGCCGTAACCACTCAGCCACCGCGGCGGCTTTTTTGTGAACCTTTGTTGTGATGGGTGCTTTACACACCTCGGCCAGCAATGTTGTAGCGACGTGCGCGTCGAATAAGGGAAGCGGGGTGGACTCACGTATGTTGAGCACCGGTCCGAAGACGCTGGTGTCCGCCACCGTGGAGCAGTTCCACCGCCGGTGCCTGAACTGGTGCTGGCACTCGCCGATGCCCATGCGCGCCCCTCGGCCCACGTGGGGCATGTGGTCCTCGTAGAGGTGGCACAGCTTGGTCTGGCCCCGGGATAGGCCCAGCTGCAGCTGGCCACAGAGCAGCTGCGCGCCCAGCACGTACATCTGCGGGTTCTGCAGCACGTCGATGCCCTGTAGGCCCATGTTTCTGCGCGGGGAAAAAAAATATGACAATTAGGTGAGCGGTAGGCTCTGCGTATGGAGCGCTTTGATGTTTCAACGCGCATTGTTTGCATTGCTCAGTACTTATCTATAGACCGTGCTTGGAGCGGTAGGCTCTGCGTATGGAGCGCTTAGATGTTTCAACGCGCATTGTTTGCATTGCTCAGTACTTATCTAGACCGTTCTTGGTGCTCTATGAGGTCCCGAGCCCTATAGATGTTTTGCCCCGACGTCACAGTGGCCGCGACGATGGTGATGAGGAGCACTGCAAGAAGCCCGGCGTTTATCTGACCGGCTCGTCACCTACTCCGACCAGGGGAAGCCACGCCTGGTCATCCACCACGGCGCCCGTGACACCATGTGCAAGTCATCTATGCGCTCAGAGGAGTGTATTCAAGGTGCTACAACCTCATAGCAAGTAGGGCGAACGGCCGCTGCGGCAGATGTTTCTCCCGAGTGTTTCTCCCGAGGTAAGTGCGGGATTGGCCTGGTGCTCGATTTGGGTTTGTCGTCAACAGTATGATCGAAATTACGCTCACGCTGGCACGGTTTCTCGACGCTGCCTGTCTGTGTCTCTTTCAAATAAAAGGCGTGGAAAGCGGTGACTTCCACAGGTTTCCGGATGTACAGTAACCAATCGGCATTCAAACATGCGGAAAACAGGAGCAGGTCTCTGAGTTCGCAAATTTTAGTCAAACTTTTAGGGGCTGCAGCCTGTCGTTACACTTAAACACTAAGTCGAAAGCGAGTATGAAACGCAACAAGAATGATGACCATTCGTAAGTGTTTTGCACACCAAGTCAACAAGATCAAAACACTCGGCCTTTTCCTTCAACCTGGGTGCCTCGTACGCAGAGCTGTTGTTATTAAGCACAATGAAGACTTCCCCGCGTGCTGCATGTGGTTGTTGTACATTATGGGAACGCAGTGTTTTCACGCCGTTACCACTTGCACACACGTGCGAACGGCAATATATGCCTGGTGACGCTTCTTCTTCTTCAGTTCGCATTAAATCTCACCTCCGCTTCCCACACGTTTCCTCAGGCCACGTATCTTCTTGCGTGTGAAGAGACGATATTCGTTCAGTACCATTCGTCTTCCTTGTACGCCGAGTTTCACAAAAACAAACCGCGAAAGAAGCATTGCCATACATTCCGGCCTGTGCAGCTCCATGCTTCGTTTCCCACATTTCGGTCGACCGGAAGCGTCCTACTCTATAGAGAGAAGAACGCGACACAGCGCAGCAGGCCGCATAGCTGGAGAGCACCGCCTTACCACCGTGCGAAAAGTGATTTCGCATTCTCCGCACACCACTGTGCCGGAGAACGCGCATGTAGTGCGCCGGTATACGCTGAGCTGAAGATCGAGGAATTCGCGCCCGGCAGCGCGAAGCCGACTCGATGGACTGCGATGCTCGGGCAAGCGTCCGAGACAAGGCGAGCTAATTAATGAGGCGAGTCGCTTCCGAGGCGACCCATTAAGAGCGGGCAATTACGCGCCAGGTGTTGGCGCCGCTCCTGCTCGGCGCAGGTAAGTGTACGCGCGAACGCTACAAGAGCGGGGCGGCCGGTGGCGCCGCCGCTCCATCATCGCACTTCGCGCCCGTCGCGGAGACGTCTGGCGAGGAGGCGCCTTATCTGGGCCGGTCATCGAAACCGCCGCCTTACACAATGGCAGCGAGGGAAGCCCTGCCTGTCCTCGGCGCGCCGCTACGAGCCTCTTGTCATTCGTTCTCTGTGAAGGGCTCTGTGTGTACGACGCATATTTGGGGTGAGTGACGCTGGCTGACGTTGCGGTCGTCCATGATGACCTGTCTTCGAAACATCCCCGGGGAGGGACAGGAATTGCAACAGTCCCCCCCTCCCTCTCTCTCCTCTCCACACACACTAGCGTCTGTGTTTGGGATCCGTTCGGCAACGGATATTTCATCACCCTCAGAAATTATTATGATGGTGATGAATTTTAATGGTGCAAGGGCGTCTTGGGCAAAAAGTTCTATGGTACAAGGTGTTTTCGGTCTGCACAACGTGGCGTAAAGGACCAATAAGGTGGCGGTTTGGGCTTGTTGGTAGTGCATGACGTATAAAATAGCGCAACATCAGACAAGGACATGAAAGAGCACACACGAGCGCTCGTGTGTGTTCTTTCATGTCCTTGTCTGGTGTTGCGCTGTTTTATACGTCGTAAAGGACCCATTTCCCAAAGAATTTTACCCCTCAGAAGCCGAGAACCAGGCCAGGCGAAAGCTAGCATCCGTCCTGAGAATTGCTGCGATGTGTTTAATTTATCCTACAGATGCTATAGACACGGATGTGCAAAGGAATTTGAGTTTATAAATGAGCACTGTGTCTAACTTCTCTGGCTGAAGAACCTGTGGTTTTGTTAAAAAAGGAGCCGAGGACAGATTAAAAGAATTGTTACGAGTATTCGAGAGAAAATGCTCAGGACGCGCCTTTGCGAATGTAAAACAAAGTGAGGGGAATCTGAGGCAGTGGTTCTACGTGTCATGCGCGTAAACTGAGTTCCCAACGACACAATGCGTTGCATAACCTGTGGGTAAAAAAAAAATGAGATTTACATTTTGCCTCACGCCGTGTTTCTGGACTACGGAGAGCATCAGAAAAAAAATGGGGTCGAGCAGCTGGGGAGGGGGGGGGGGGGGGGGGAATAAAAAAAAAACTGTATGTATGCAGGATGAAGAAAACGTACAGGCTGCGTCAAGTCTTCAAGTCATAAGGTTTGCTCCCACCCAGTGTAGTGGGGCACTTGCAGCATCGCTGATGCTCGAAAGGATCGAAGACCCGCAGTTGTGAGGATAACACTTCACCGTTTTGCGTGTTTTCAATCTCAAGATTTGCCGTGACTTCTGTGCTACATTTTGCATTTTATATTTCTCCTTCATCAGCAGCCACATTTTACACCGTCTAGAATCATGGGGATGAAGGCAGAACAGTTACCCTCAGCCAATCTGAAAATTACAGAAAAGATCACTATGAATCAGAACGCGTTCTGGGCATGATCACTCCAACAAAGCATTAGTTCATCACCTTTAGTTACAACCTTTCATATCATTACTCCTGTTAAAAACAGCAACTGTCGTAAACATCATCATCATCATACAACCGCCCATTTTATATTCTATCCCTCTTCCATATACGTCATCACGTACTATGCCAGGAGTGTAACATCAGGAAACTTTATCGCCCATTCGAAACGTATATGCAGGATGACAGTTCTCTTTTCTAGGTGCTGAAATATAGAAAACTCTTCCTCTTGAATTAAAATATGGTGTAAATCTTGCTCCTGCAGCAAAAAAAAAAAAAAAATCCCCCGGCCTGTGCATACTCCAATTTAGGCTTATGTAAGCTTACCTGCTGTGCGCATCCGATTCTGTATTGAAATTAAACGCGTATACGATATTCCATGAATGTACGCAAATGTTCCTTACGATGTTGATTTTCTTCACACTTGTATGAAAGCAACAGGATACGATGTGTCAGGTTCTTGATCACTTTGTTTCATCACCGTAAACTCTTCCACCCTGAAGCGGGAACTAGCGATCGTACAACGGCTAGAGCACGGGATAGTTAGGTCGTACGGTTTTGAAACAAGAGCATGCTCAGTGTTTCTAAACCCGAAAAAGATGAAGACCGGGCCGCGTATACTCTGCATTCATGTGAACAGAGCGTGGGCAGCGAAGCGAATAGACCGAGACAACACAAAGCCTGAGATCAGTAAGATACAGCATGCGCCTTGCCCTGTTCCTTTCTTTGTCCTGCTTGCATAGGTCATGCTATTCGCTTTGATATGATGTCACACGCTGCTTCCTGGCGAGAAGAAAACTGACCGTCGCGGTCAACGGCTGATGCGGTGTACTTATGTGATTTAAGGCCCCTTGTCTGATTTTTCTTTTAGTCATCAGTTGCACACGCTGTTGTCTTACAGTTGCTTCGAGCTCTAGTTCCAATCACCGACATCAGTACGTCTCTCATATCACCATCAGTGTGTTGAGAAATTATCACTCGTGAAAAGAAAACTTGCGAAAACTTTCTGCGTAAAAGAGAAACGTTCAGACGATCACGTTCAAGTGCGCAGCTACTGTTAATGAATTGAGCACTGCCCTGAAATCCAATAGTGCGTTCACAATTCACACGGGTTCGAACCCGACCGCGGCGGCTGCGTTTTTATGGAGGAAAAACGCTAAGGCGCCCATGTGCTGTGCGATGTCACTGCGCGTTAAAGATTCCCAGGTGGTCGAAATTATTCCGGAGCCCTCCACTACGGCACCTCTTTCTTCCTTCTATCACTCCCTCCTTTATCCCTTCCCTTACGGCGCGGTTCAGGTGTCCAACGGTATATGAGACAGATACTGCGCCATTTCCTTTCCCTCAAAAAACCAAAAACCAATTAAAAATTCACAATTCACCTGGGTTCGGACCCGACCGCGGCGGCTGCGTTTCGATGGAGGCGAAACGCTAAGGCGCCCGTGTGCTGTGCGATGTCAGTGCACGTTAAAGATCCCCAGGCGGTCGAAATTATTCCGGAGCCCTCCACTACAGCACCTCTTTCATTCTTCTTTCACTCCCTCCTTTATCCCTTCCCTTACGGCGCGGTTCAGGTGTCCAACGATATATGAGACAGATACTGCGCCATTTCCTTTCCCTCAAAAAACCAGAAACCAATTAAAAATTCACAATTCACCTGTGTTCGGACCCGACCGCGGCGTCTGCGTTTCGATGGAGGCGAAACGCTAAGGCGCCCGTGTGCTGTGCGATGTCACTGCGCGTTAAAGATCCCCAGGCGGTCCAAATTATTCCGGAGCCCTCCACTACAGCACCTCTTTCTTTCTTCTTTCACTCCCTCCTTTATCCCTTCCCTTACGGCGCGGTTCAGGTGTCCAACGATATATGAGACAGATACTGCGCCATTTCCTTTCCCTCAAAAAACCAAAAACCAATTAAAAATTCACAATTCACCTGTGTTCGGACCCGACCGCGGCGGCTGCGTTTCGATGGAGGCGAAACGCTAAGGCGCCCGTGTGCTGTGCGATGTCAGTGCACGTTAAAGATCCCCAGGCGGTCGAAATTATTCCGGAGCCCTCCACTACAGCACCTCTTTCTTTCTTCTTTCACTCCCTCCCTCCTTTATCCCTTCCCTTACGGCGCGGTTCAGGTGTCCAACGATATATGAGACATACTGCGCCATTTCCTTTCCCTCAAAAAACCAAAAACCAATTAAAAATTCACAATTCACCTGTGTTCGGACCCGACCGCGGCGGCTGCGTTTCGATGGAGGCGAAACGCTAAGGCGCCCGTGTGCTGTGCGATGTCAGTGCACGTTAAAGATCCCCAGGTGGTCGAAATTATTTCGGTGCCCTCCACTACGGCACCTCTTTCTTCCTTTCTTCTTTCACTCCCTCCTTTATTCCTTCCCTTACGGCGCGGTTCAGGTGTCCGCCGATATGTGAGACAGATACTCACCATTTCCTTTCCCCAAAAACCATTTTTTCACAATTCACATTGTAGAATTCTTAAGGCCTGCACTGAGCGTGCTATTCGCTATTTAAATATTTTTCTGAGCTACAACTTTAAGGTACTCACGCAGGAAACCTTTCTCAAAAACAACGCAATCAGGTAAAAAAATAAATAACAAACGTCCAGTGCTATTGTCAACGATTGGCTTGCTGTGTAGAGCGGACGCTGCTGATCGCGTGCAGAATATATACGGGCGCAGTTGAATGGCCCTCGATGCCAGACCCTCCCAACTAACAAGGCACTTCTGCTGCGGGACGCTTGACTGGAGAGAGGGGCGGGGGATGCCTCGAGAGGGCACGTACGTCCTCCCTCGAGCACCCTCGGTACAATGGCTCTACAAGAGCCCGCGGCCGTCAGAACAACGAGTGCGAGCGCCGACTCAAAATTCACCCCGTATCCGCTACGTGGGAGCGTGACTCGTCCCCCGCCGCCTCAGTTAACCGTATAAGCATAGGTGCCACTTATGTTTGCCTTTATCTGGATTTGAATGCAAGTATAGGATTAACGCAGCGCTTTGTGCACCGACGCTCCACCTAGCGGAAAGTTGGGGATTCAAAACTGCTCGTGCACGGCCGGGCTGGTGTACGGTTGTTGCGTCCAGACCGGCCATGCTTGTGTACGGCCGGCCTGGAGGAGACAGCAGTGAAAGGCGCTCTGTTCCAGCCCAGCCGTTAATCGTGAGCAGTGGAGCAGCGATATATGCTAAATCGTACGCGCAATATCGAATGCTGGCCCGAGTCCGAGGTGCCGTGATTATGCTCTGCCGTAAGAAAAGAAAATGGCTGTAAAAAGTTTCAAATCCAAGATTTTTCGCCGAAATAGCACTTTAACAAAGAACTGATCACACCTGAACATTATTAAGTTAATTCTAGAATTATTGTCTCCAAACGAAAAAAAAACGTTTCGTTGTGGAAACGATGTCTTCAATCAAATTACATTATTTTACAAATATAAAGAACACAATCACCCGACATAATTTTGCATAATAACGACAAATAATCCCTCCTCGGTTCAAATAAATCAGCAAAAAAATAATAAACAATGTTAAATTAAAGTCCAGGACAAAGATATATCTGACTTCAATCCAAATAATAAATATATTATTTGCAAATAATTGCAATCCGGAAGTTGTATACATCATTATTATTATTATAACCCATAAGCCACATTAATGTTCACAAATATTCCTTGTCCCCTTCAGCTATCCATTACTGGAATAAACTGTCGCCTACTGTTTTGAACTGCAACACAGTCGAATCTTTCTTAGAGCAGGTTAATCTCCTTGATCCAACATCATTCCCACCGTGATGCCTCTGTAATGATGAAATTGTATTGGGTATTTATTTGTGCATATACCTGTCTTCCTTGTTCGATCCGCCATTGTCATTTTTTTCTGCCTTGTATCCACTCCTGCATGGGCCCGAAAAGGGCCTTGCAGTATTTGTAAATAAATAAATAAATAAATAAATAAATAAATAAATAAATAAATAAATAAATAAATAAAATTATCATGACCTATTATGAATATATCAAAGTCCCCAAAAAGCATTAGCTAAGGATGGAATGGCGAAAGCTGTAAAGACGCGCACAAAGTACAAAAAGCACTTTGTAAGTAATACATTTCTAGTTCGCTTAAACCGGAAGTCGGAATGAAGTTCAAAATAATAACATTCCAGTTTATTTCCAGCTCCTCTTTAAGTCTCGCCAAGGGAGAGCGATAAGTTATTTTCGAGACTTATCCGGACACACCATGCGCAAAACAACAAATCCTCAAAAAAAATTAAGGGAATAATAGAAAAAAACATTCGGAGAACAGAGACAAAAAGTACCACCAAAAAAGGAAGTCAAAAAATTAATTCGAACTAATCTCCTTCCAGCATATAAAACCCAAAGAAACATTTCTTTTCTTATTTCTCCCTTCCTTTGTTTTCCGCTTTCTCTCTCTCTCTATTTCGGGCCTGCCGTACAAATGCAATGTATTTGTTCACAAAGAACGCGAGGTTTTCACGTGCGAGTTTTACCCATCCGCTCAAGCTAAGGATTACAAGTATATGGGTGCCTCAATACCCGGTAGAGTAATATGTGCAACAACGTATGTGTTTGCTATGTGCATTATATCACATTGGCGCTTAATTAAACTGCATTAAATATTGGCGCTTTCGCGGTCCGGTAACTATCGTCTTCTCCTTTGGTCCTGTCCGGCGGACAATATCATGCATAAACTGCCAAAGAAGCAAAAGAAATAATAAAGATTACCCTGCGAGGTACTGAAGTGTGATAAGTCAGATTTTATCGTAGCCCCAATCAAACCACGCTTTGCATCTAATCCAACAAGCGACTGGCCTGCTTCAGCGAACTGCGTTATTTGCAATAACCAACTCATGATCAGCATTACTGGTTTATAGACACCCTTTCTCATGGCACAGGTGTCACTTCATTGAAGCAACCACGCGGCGTGATCAAATTTGACAAAAAACTTACTTTTTTGAACTGATAAAAAAAATTTCCCGTTTGGTACAATTCGACAGAATTGACAGAACAGCGAACAGGACACGCAAAAAGGTGGAGTGGTCATCGCTGCTACTGAACATGGTGTGGTGGCTTCTTTTCTTTGTCATCTCTTTTTCCCGTATTTTCTGTCTTGACATGTATGCTTTGTTATGCGACAGCCGAACTACTTATCTGCGTATGAATGAATATAATAGAAAGCAAAAAATCTTAACAAAAGCACGTAAGCTAGAAAGATGAATGACCTCTGGCATATGTGTACTCAAATCTGGCTGCACCGGGAAGAAGTCACATTGTCTTATCGTGATCCACGGTGGCGCACTTCATCCGGATATTCATGCAGACAGTGTCTATAACGGCCCTTAATAATCACAAGCGACAGCTAAAACGTAACTCATCGCCCGCTAAGGCCCCTCTCCAAACATGCCTCATCATTCACGGTGCAAAATATGTTTGGTATGTTTGTCTTCACTCACGTCTACTTACACCCCCTGGCGGTGGCCACCCGAACGCTACGCGAGCGCGGACAGCCGGGCGCATCGCGTCCGTTAGTACCGCTGCTAGCCGACTGGCGGCGCACGGCTGAGGTTCGTGAACCCCGGCGCATCATAGTCTATGCATGGCTGGCATGCTACGCAGAGTTCGCCGGCCGTAAAGAAAGCCGATGGCAGAGTGCTCGCGCGCGCCTGGGCAAACAGCTTTGACGGCTTCTCATCCGTCGTTTGTCGAGCTCGCTCGATGGGCTGCCCTTCCCTGCCTCTCGCTAGGACGAAGAGACAGGGCTCTGCGGTGTTTGAATACGACGCCGTGTCGCATCGGTCGGCGGCAGCGGCTGTCGTAGTGGAGGACCCAAGAAGGGTCTTCTGTCATCCGCGCCGTCCACCGAGTCTACCTGCCCGTTGACCTCGCCCCGTTGGCAAATACCCGCAACCGCGGAGGGAGATAGACTCTGCGCCGTGGTGGTGGTGTGGTGGATGTGTGCTTACGTATGCGCCGACCCTACGGCCTGACAGAGTGGCTGGCTGTGTGGCGTGTTTGGGGAAATGTCTACGAGAGATGTTGTATATGGTTGAAGCAGTTGGTATATGGTTGGGGTATCCTTAAAGGTATATAACAAACGCGAATGTCGGCATCGTGTTCAGAAACCAGTCGACTGTTCCGGACGAAGAAGCTGAGTGGCTGGACTAAAGCGCCCGTTTATAAATCTGCTTTCTTTGTTAGTATGCCAGAACTTAAGGAGGGCACTAAAAATGTAGTTCTACTGAGACGTGTTTCCTCAGGTCTCGCAATTGCAATGCGTTCTGAAAGTATCTTTGACCGTCACATTTCAGGTGGTGATTCGCTTACTTGCGCATTTACTGGTCCCTTATGTGCAAGCACCATGGTCACCTTGTTAACAGGTTGGCATCAACAGTCTTCCCATTTTTATTTTGCAACTGTTTTCGCTCCCTTTAAACGGCCTGTATTTGACGAATCATTTCAATCAAAATAGCCTCAATACCTTCAACCGGCTCTTTCGTGTCAATTGTTTCGCGGACAGTAAAACGACCACTACGCCCTCCAACGGCTTCGCTTCCTCCCAAAGTAGGTTGTCCCCGTCTCCAGCGCTATCGCGAGCTTCGAACTTACCAGTCCAGCTGAGCATTTTATGGGTTTCAACAGCGAGCATTGTAAAGGCGTCAAAGAAACGCCTCTCAACGTTTCCGAGAGGTGCGAATTTATGGCTCGCGCGTGTTCACGCAGCATCTCCTCCACGGTCCCCCACGTGAGTCAGGGACACGGGTGACGACAACAAGACAGACGACCGGACAAAGGCTCACTACCGCAGCGACGCCAGCCCTCGGCCCTGTCCCATGCGAGCGCCGCGTGCGACCGATAAATTAGGCCTCTCCTCCTTTCTCTCTCTCTCTCTCCCTCTATGAAGCTGCATATCGCCGCGGCTTAGTGGCGCGTCCTATATTCGAGTTCTTTCTCCGTTTTTTCGCCCCGGTTCAACCGCATTCAACACGTAGTCCCCGCTCTCTGGAAGAAAGAAGAGAAAGCGGTCCTCCCAATATATAGACGTCCTGGCGTGTCCCCACGTGAAGCGGCCTGGTGAAGAAGGAGCAACAGCAACAGTCGAGCGAGAGGCAGAAGCAACGGCAGCAAAAAAAAAAAAAAAAATGAACTCCGGGGAGGAGAAGCGAGGGAGACACTCCATAGAGAGCCATAGCGGGAGAGAGCCCCGGGCGGCGGCGTCCGGGAGGATTCGTCGTTTATGGGCGGCCACTGAAGAAGACGAGAGACACAAAAGGACGCCTGAGAGCCCCTCGCTGCAGCCGACGACGAAGGCCCATTGTGGCAACAAGTTTCTGAAAATCATGACTCTCTCAATGGAAGTGCCGACGACGAGAGAGCGGTCGGCAGGCTCGGCAGGGCGCCCCGTCCCTCTACCAGTCGCTGGTTGCCTGCCCGGCGGTGGTGCCGGTGACGCCGCAGTGGAGCGACTGAGAAGAGGGAAAGGAAGGGAAGGTCTGGAACTGATCATGCGGCGTCTTCGAAGACACCGTCGATGCGGCCTAAGCCGCATATCACGCGAAGAGAAAACCTCCGACAAAATCAGGTGCGACATTAGTCGTCATAAAACTAAGAGGTGCGTTGTGAAGAGGCCGAGGTCCTGCGCGAGGTAATTTATTTCACCACAGTGTGTGCATACTGAACCTGAGTCCTCTTGTTCTGCGTGTACAGTCAAACTTATGCTTAACGCGAGCGCCGCGACCGACGTTCGAAGTGCGAACATGCAGAAATGCGCAGAACAGATACGTGCACCAAGCACATGTGGAGAAACTTGAGAACATTCTGGTCAGCCACTGAATGACTCATGTAAGAAACACTTTGCTTCTGAGATTTTATCCGATATGCAAGATAAGAAGGCTTCTGGACTACCCTGCTACGGAGAGGGCGCAGTAGCACATCGCTACCCTAAGTGCGCTTTCTCCTTATCTTGGGGCTCGAGCTGCGGTTTACACGGTTTTGTACATCACCAGGCTCTTGCTCTTCCAGCATAGAAGAGGCATGGTACCAAGAGCTCGGATGGAATATACAGCACCGACCCCCACAAGCCCGTATTTTGAGCCTACGGTATTTCTCGATCCTATATAGGAGCAGCTAACACCGTGCTGGTGGACATAGGGCGGGGGAAAGGGAAGGCCTTCACGCGCTCCATGGCCACCATTGTCGCTCGTGATCGCGGGGCGTTCGGGTTCACGGTTCGGAGGTCACCATCTGCGGTTAGCCCAGGGAAGATGCGAAGAATGGGAAGACAGGCCTAATTCGGGCCGGGCTGTTCGGCAGCGCGCCTCTTTTCAGCGTGCCCACTCGAGGGTGACCATGGCGACCGCGAGGCTGCAGCCCCAGAGGCGACTGTTCCCGACCCCCTTCCATATCCCCCCCCCCCACCCCACCCCCCATGTACACGCATACGCTGTCAGTTCCTGAGCTTCTCACCGGCCGCTTTCCGCCGTGAGGCATATCGGTGCCTCAATATCAGCCCCACTGTACGCCGAGCTCTTTTTGCTACGGTATACCTTTCTGGGAAACGGCAAAAGGGCGAATCAAAAATATAAACTAAATAAGATTCTGCTTCATAAAATAGAAGAAAAGAAAATGCGCGGCCAGCTTCCTGCTCCAGCAAGATATAAGAAACAAAGAATAAACGAACTCCGGCGAGAAACACCCGTGTACCGCTCTCTGAGGTTGGCCGGTCTTTATGAGGTCGGCACCTTCAGAAGTCGATGGCCGCATTTACATGCTGTTCTGAAGAGTCTCTCTCTCTCTCTCCCCCTCTTTCCCTCCCTCTCCTTCAGCGGGAGAAATCGAACAGCAGGGGCGCCGGGCTGTTGTTACCTTCCGTGTTGAGCAGATGTTCGCGGGGCCCGCCGTTACGCGGCGCTGCTTGTGTGACGGCTTCGGAACAGAGTTCGAGCACCGCGTCGGTCTCTCTTCATCTTCCTCCTTTCCTGTCAAACGAGGCCTGTTAAATGCCACTTTAAGCAAATGGGTTTCTTTCGAACGGCGCTTCTTTCCTTTTTCTGATTGTGATGTTGAAGCAGCCGCAGAGAGCCCAACGTAAGTGTCACTGTTCTGTGCATCAGCATTCAACTGGACGTATAGCTTTTCGAAGGTTGCTTTGTGCCATGTTGAACTGAATTGAAATAACATTCGGAACATAAGAACACCGTTCTAAGGCCACAGCGGCATCGATGTTCACGGCAGAGCCAAAGGGGCATTTGATAGTGGAAGCGGTACAAAGCACGTTCGATGCGTTCCCGGAGAACGTACTCTTGGAAAGAGCCCCTCTTTGGAACTGAGAGAACTGGTTTCGTTTGGTTTGGTTTATGGGAGTTTAACGTCCCAAAGCCACTCAGGCTATGAGAGACGCGGTAGTGTAGGGCTCCGGAATAATTTCGACCACATGGAGTTCTTTAACGGCACTGACATCGCACAGCACACGGGCTTCTAGAATTTCGCCTCCATCGAAATTCTTCGCCTCCATCGAAATTCAACCGCCGCGGCCGGGATCAAACCCGCGTCTTTCGGGCCAGCAGCCGAGCGCCATAGCCACTCAGCCACCGCGGCGGGCTTGAGACAACTGGATCAGGTTCAGAGCAGCATATATGATCGCAATTTTCACAGGATCGAAGTAGTTAATATGCAAGTGTCAGACTTCGCTGCATTTTGAGAGAGCGAAAGCACGAACATGATCGCTTACTTTACTCTTACTGTACAATTGTGACCTTCTGGCAGACCACCAACAGACATGGGCTTGAGCCACGAGGTCATCACTTGCAACTGAAATGTTAAGAAGCCCGTGTTTTTTTTTTCTTTTTTCTTCAGAAAAGGCAAGTCTAAAAGATTCGTGTTGTCCTGACTTCCACCATTCGTCAGAGAGCTTCCACCATTCATCAGACGTTCATCAGAGTTAGAGATTTAAACTACGCGTATATGCATTCCACTTACTAAAACTTGTACCAGAGTTCAAGCTTTCATGTCAAATATTTCTTAAAGTGTAATCTACATTTATTCCTCCTTAAGTACATTTTACTCCTCCCCACAGAGTAATCCCTTACAAAAATTTATTTAGACAGTCTATAGACTGTCCAATGATTTCTGTCTATGAAGTCTATAGATTCGCTATAGATAAACCCTATAGTCTAGTCTAAAGGCAATACGCATTTTATAGACAGTGTATAGACAATCTATAGATTTATGGCCATACACTTTTGGTAGACTTTTTTTGTCTACAGACAGTCGATAGACTATGAGTAGACAAAAAGAAATATTTATAGGAAGGCAATACAGTCTATAAGAAGTCTATAGACTGTCTATAGACCATTTTTGTAAGGGATAGCTGAAACATTCATCAACTCACCATTCCTTCCAATCAGTTGCCTCACAAGTGACAAGAACAGCACGGCTCGTATCGCCCTAATGGCTCGAGGGAGCTAAGCACAAAGCCAGTGGAAGAGGGGGCGCGTGTCAGTTTCTACAAACGGCTTAATGAGCTGTATTGCTTGCCCTCAAAAAGACACAGCCCGCGCATCCGGTCCAACGGTGCCGATTTTATGTTTTCGTCCATCGCAATGACCATAATAACTCTGTAAGGACGCGCTGGAAGCGACGGCCAACAACGACGACAGCGGCTGAAGAAACGACGCAATGGTGGGAAGCGTGGGAAGGGCGCACAGTGGCGCGCCTCTCTCTGTACGCGACTGCTTAGTGCGCAGTCGGCAGCTCAGCCAAAGGCACCGTCCGATTGTCCCTGCCGCCGCCGCCGGCGATATACCGTAAGTGGCACCCTGCGCTTGCACTGGGGGGCGGGCAAGCGATGATCAACGCCGCTGCCAAGAGAGAAGCCACGCCCCTAGACGTTTATTTTCTCTCCCCCCCCCCCCCCCCCCTTTCTATCCCTCTAGGTCTCTGGAAGTCGTTTGCACTGCTACTCGAAGGCGGCAGTCCCCTTCATCGGGTTCCGGGGAAAAACAGTTCTTCCAACTCTATGGTGCCCAGGACGTGCAGCAACATGGGCGGTGCCGGGGCCTTGCCAAGGTCACGAAGAAGGTCATTCTTTGGGCGAGAAATAGAGAATAGAAAAAAAAAGAGCACCGGTTCTAAGTTTTCCGTGTGGTTGCGTTCGGCCTCAGTCGGTACGAGAAAAGGAGCGCCTGTCCAGAGCCGTGTCGAAGTCTCGAAACTGGAAGAAACCCCATCTTCCAAGGCGGGGCAGAGGACAAGCTGTGCCCGTCAAAATAAACAAGAAATTTCAAAACAGGGCTGACTAACGGGAGCCTTTCAAGGATGCATATGCGTGAACGTCTACAGTGGTTGGGGTGCACTGGATGAATGGCAAAAGTTAACACGGGAACACCGCCGTGAATGTTTCTGTGACTAATATTCCCGCCGCGGTGGCTCAGTGGTTAGTGCGCTCGGCTACTGATCCGGAGTTCCCGGGTTCGAACCCGACCGCGGCGGCTGCGTTTTTATGGAGGCAAAACGCTAAGGCGCCCGTGTGTGCGATGTCAGTGCACGTTAAAGATCCCCAGGGGGTCGAAATTAGTCCGGAGCCCTCCACTACGGCACCTTTTTCTTCCTTTATTCTTTCACTCCCTCCTCTATTCATTCCCTTACGGCGCGGTTCAGGCGTCCAACGATGTATGAGACAGATGCTGCGCCATTCCTTTCCCCAAAAACCAATGATTATTATTATTATTACTAATATCCGCTTGGCGCCTTTAGAAATTGGGAGCTACAACCTCGAGCGAACTTCGTCGAAATCGGAGAGGCTCATTTCTGGTTGCAAGAGACACCCTGTCTCCTATGGACACAAAAATTTAACATCGAAATCACTCGGGTGAATTGATCCCTTCTGAGAGTCAGTCTGGTTACACAGAGTAAGGAACGTTTGACGATAGCTGTGCTTTGTTGACCGAGGTCCGGCAACGCTAAGGTTACACAGCCAACACTAGCGGACTGACAAAGGCTGGCACTCGGCCGGTTGGCGCCATAGCTAAAGTTTTGATGGCCAAATCATCAGTCAATTCATTTGTCAGTTAGCCTACGTGGTTGTTTCACGACTGCGTACTATGGCTGCCCGGCGTCTGAAAAAAAAAAAAACGCCATTGTTCTGTTCATTTTTTATCTTACACGATTCAGCGACAATCCTAAAATATCTGTAGACCAAGTTCAGAGCCCCGTGATGCGAAGGACTTTTCCTCAAAGTGCTAAGTTTGCTATCGTGTAAAAAGAAAAAAAAAACTTTTATTTTGTTGTGTCTATTCGAGTAAAAGTGATCAGGCTACTTTTTGGCGGAGAGTGTCATTTTTCGTGAACAACGCGGGCTTCCTCAATGACGCAACTCTGTTTCGTTTATTTATTTATTTAGTGATACTGCAAGCTAACATTTTGGCCCATGGATGCAGGAGAGACACTGCAATACAATACAGACATGAACGCGAAGGCAGAAACATTATCTATGAAACATTAAAAACAGACATCTGTTTCAGTCTACGAGTGGCTAAACTGATCCGAACTGACATCCTTCCTGCCCAGTTCGGCAGAAACCGAGAACGCCAACGTCATAAAAATCTGATTGCGTCCCCAGCACGTGAACACCCTGGCGAGAGTGGTGCATATATATCTGACACTCGGAGATGTAGGTGCCTTTGTTACGGCCTCCCGCGTTCCAAGGACAGGGAAGAAAATCGTGCGAAAGTCGGTCTCGAGGCCATCGAGCGCTTGATTATACGTCTTCCACCATAAAGCGAAGTGCCCACGAGCAGCTGCTGTAGTCTCATTCCTGCTCCGCCGCCTACTACGCAACTTTCACGCCCTGAGCTGTCCATAGCGTGTCGAAGGCAGGTGCGAATAACGGGGTGATCGCTTCATCAATCAAGGCGCGCCATTGTTTGCGCTGCCGTCGCGCTGTCTATAGGCACCAGGGAAGTATTCCTGCTTACCTTATTTTGTTCTTTTTTGGTCAGAACGACGCAGGAAGTTGCGACTGGGTCGTTGCGTGTACAGGCTGTGCGTTTCCAAGGTAACATTTGCGTGATTAAGCGGAGTGCAGGTGAGGTAAGGTCAATCGGTCTACAGAGCCGCAGTATTAAGGACCTGCTCCATAAATTAATCTTTTCTAGCTATCTCTCAGACGCAGTCACTACACAGAAAAGGGCAGGTCACCGGCTAGAATTTGACTAAATTTTACTGGGCGCGCAGATGGCAGTGATGGGACATATACATTTCAGTGAGCATTCACAGTGCCCTCGTCCTTGACACAGGTCTCACATCTTCCTCCCCCCTCCTGCGTGACGTGCGCTCGCGCAGATCTTCTTCTTCTCCTTAGTACACATGGCACGTACCCACGCAGGGGGATTGGCCAAGGTTCAGTAGATAATCCCAATGAGGTATTTGCGCGGGGAAAAATAGGCGTGAGAAGACTGAGTCAAGATAAAAATTGAAAAAGTCAAATGAATTAAAGAAATATGAATTACCAGGAATAGAATCACAGATAATCAGTCGCTTTCATAGTCAACGTCGGACACGGGGTGCTGACACACATATGTCGCCCGATCTGTGATATGTATGTCAGCACCTCGTCTATAGCATTGGCAATAAATTGATTATCTGTGCAAGCGCATGCCACCCAGGAAGGGGGGGGGGGGGGGCAGATGTGGGACCTGTGGTCAATGACGAGGCACCTGCGAGTGCACAATGTAATGTATGTATGTCATGCGCGCGTGCAGTAAAATTTAGTCGAAGTATATAGGCGCTGTCCTGTCGTGTTCTGTGCATCTGTCTCTGCAAGTTGGCTATTGCAAGGCTGAATTTAGGAAGCCATTACCATAAACTGGCGCAATTTAATGCGTTAACAAGGACATGCTCTTGGAACTCGGAAAATATAAATGCGAAAAAAAATCGTTCAAACATTGGGCAATGCGCTGGTGAAACGGGATTACTCATTTGAACGTTAGGTGCACTCTGCGTGATTTTTTTCCGGGATCTTTGACATTCACAATGTTACAGGAATTCAATGAGTTAGCACCAGTCGTAAAGTGAGTGACAAGCAGAAGGAAAGAAACAGTAGGACATTCTAAAGGAATACTGATCTTTTTTTTTTTTCCCCACGCAGTCTTCTGGTGATTTCCTCCCCAGGCGATTTCTGCACACATCGGCATCAATGCGACAACTGAATTTGGAACGTGTGGTTATGTGTACTAGCATGTTCACTGTATACCGTGAGTGTAACTTTAGCTAGTGCGTGGCGCCATCTCGGTATCTGTAATACAACGATGTCGCTTCGGCCTTCGCGGCGCCTCCCACTGCTGCACACATTGCACGTAAGTGAAGTTCTTAGTGGGCGCTCAATGACTACAATGTTCCAAACTCGGAAGACAGATATGAGAACAGGATAACAATGGACAATACTTCATTTGCAACTACGGATTTGTTCCGAAGAATATTGAAATTCCAGCTAAGAAACTGAGTGGACCATATTTCTTTTGCTCTCAGCGAAGGAAGTCATGTGACGTTCATGCGTTGTTTTTTTTTTCCTTTTAGGAGAAAATTGTCGAGAGCGTTGTGAGATGTGGTGCGCGTGCATAGAAGACCACCGTCCACAACTAGACGAGGACCGGATACAACATGGCCACCGCATAAACTGCGCGCATGCGTAGTACTCTTTACAACGTCGGAACCCGGGACGCGCTGATAGACAGCCACGTAGAAAACAGGAGGACGTATGCTTGCAGAAATGCCGTAGCATTTGGAATCTAACGAAACGACTGCAGTGGCGTAACGCAGGTGTCTGATCGCGGGTGTCAAGGCCGGCAAGCGTCTGTACACGTTTTTCCCGACAGGGGGCAGTGCGCATCGCTTTTCTTTACTTCAGCGCTCGCACAGAGGGGCCCCGTCCCCGACTTTGATGGAGAGCTACGGAGGCTGGAAACTCACAGGACATCAAGCAGCGGCCCCGCAGGACCCTCGATACACGTATGTCTGTTCTATATTTGTTGCTTTTCCGCGAGAGAGTTCTTTGTTTCGGGACGCAGCGAGTATCAGTTGACGTTCACTGCGCACCACGCGTACCCACAAATTAAGGACAAGCGCGTTTTTTCAACGGGAAGTTGCTTATGAAGGGAACTTTTCTTCACATATCGTAAGGTAGCACCATAACAATCAATATAACCGCAGATTCCTCCTGGGACGCTTGTAGTTTTCTGCTATTTACTCTGAAAAATGCGCATTAATGCTTTTATGTGACAGTGTTAATTACTTGGTGCGAGCGCAGGTTGAGCTTTAAAAGCAAGATTTTGCTGCGCATCGGAAGATTAGACCATTTTCAATCAATATGTTCGTAACGGTATCTTAGAATATTACCCGATTGCCTCACAGTTAAAAGTTATGTCCAAGAACGTTGGAGTTGGGATCATGTGAAAACTATAACACGCGCACCAGTCTAAATTAAATGACCGTTTTATGGCGCCATTTGTTTCCTAGAAACGTTTAGTCTCGTCCCGCTATCGTCAATATGGCGGCATTATTTTGCTATCTTTTTAAATATGGTCTTTATTCCTCAGGCTTTCGAAATGAAGTTGTACAACGCTGCAATGTAAGTCTAATTGATGGGCTCTAGACTTGATGTCATTAGCGTGCCTATTTTCATTTTTTTTGTAGCTGTATCAGGATGGTTCCGCAGGGTTATCCAAGATTATCTAGGGCTATCCAGGGTTTTACAGGGTTCTTCAGAAAAGCGCCGCTATTGTCAACGGTGTTAGCGTTCAACAACATCCACTTGTTTCTATATCTCTGGAAGCCTTCGTTGAAGCATGTTAGCTGTCAGAACCTGCATGCGTCCTTCGACTGGAATCAGATAAGCGCCTTATAGCGCAGCGCAGTATGCGATCAGTGCGCGTGGCATCGATGGATAAAATTGCTGCCATGAAAAGGCCCGCGGTTTTGAAGCGAGCTGGGCCATGAAGGATATCAAGCATTCGCGTGCACGGAGTGTGAAGGACTGTATACTGAAGATAACCCCAGCAGTCTTGTATTCTTCTTATACTTTTTTGCTACTGAATTGTGCTCGGGAATTGCTCCGAAGAAGTTGATGCAAATTATTTGTAGCAGGCTCGTAGCCTGGATTTTTCTTCAGGAGGGGCCCATGTAATTTCTTGTATGGGGGGGGGGGGGGGGGGGGCATGTTAGCTTAATTTCGGAGCGTAGGAAAAGCCCTCTCGCATCCAGCCCCGCATCACTCCCCCTCTTTGGATGCTTTTATACGTGCCTGATCTGTAAACAAGACAAATAGTAACTACATTTGGTTTCATTTCGTACTTCTGTGCCCTCAATAACTGACAGTATACTGGAGCGCTGCACTTAACTGTTTATTTATTTATTTATTTATTTATTTATTTATTTATTTATTTATTTATTTATTTATTTATTTATTTATTTATTTATTTATTTATTTATTTATTTATTTATTTATTTATTTATTCACGTTACCCCTAAAGGCCCTCGCTGGGAGGGCATTACATAGGGCAAGGGGGGATACAATTTTTCTTATTAACGCCTTAGATTTAAAGAAAAGTGAAATGATAAAAGCAATAATTAGAACACAAGTGATAACAGAAAAGGAAGAAAAACAGAAAAAAATCATAATCACAACACATTTCCATCACAGCGAATGAGTTCTTGGAATTTCTTTGTCTCTTTCTGTAGCGACGCCCGATGGCAAACTATTCCACTGAATAATAAATAGTTCGAGGGACGAATGAGTTGGCGTAAGACGATGAATGGCATGTACGCGTTTAACTCTTAAAGAATGATCACGTCGTGGAAAGATGACATGAGGTCACTGAAACAAATCTTCACGAAGGGATGGATGGTGATAAAGTTTGTGGAAAAGCGTTAAACGAGCAAATTTACGGGGGCGTGATAAGTGTTCCAGTTTGGCGCGTTTCTATAATGCTGAGACGCTTGCGAAAGGTGAGTAGTATAAAAATTTGAAACGAATAGCACGGCTCTGCAAGGACTCAATGTCATGGTAACGTAAGCTTGGTCAGGGTCCAAAATGGCCGCGGCGTGTTTGATATTATGGAGTATTAAGGGGGTATAGGGATGTTTTAGTCGAATAACCTAAATCCCATTGACTCGCGCCCAAATGCCACAGCACTGCCTGCTCAGAACTTGCATATACTACTTGCTACCGTAAATGTGCTCTATAGGACACGCTGAGAGTATTGCAGAGAAATACCATTATAGCACCTCAACACAGATGGTTTCACTACCTTGATCCTGGGAAATTTTACAATCGACAACAGTAGGTTAGAACAAACTGACCTCACGAGACCTGAAGGAAAGCTTACGAACTGTTTACTCTTCCGTGTCAAAAACATACTGGCAGATGCCAGCTTGAGGCGTCTACGGTTCAAGCTGAGCCGTAGTAGGCTGAAGCTAGCTCAAGCTCAAGTAGGCTCAAGCTAGCTCAGGCTCAGGCTGAGCGAGTGTGCCGTAGTAGCTTGAGCCTACTACGGCACGCTCCCCCAGCGCCATCTGTCAGCACTCCCCACACTGCATTCATCATGATTTCAAAGACACTGCAGCGACCATTTCGAAACGCGTGTGTTCACACTTCTCAAGGCGCTCCTTCCAGATAAGGGGACAGGACGTCCGCTGCCTCGCGGCACGCGGCCCAAGACAAAGGAGGCGATGCGGAGGAGAAGATTCGTTCAAGAGTGGCGCCTCTCGTGGAAGACGCGAGAGGTTAAGAGGTCTTCCTCCCGCGCGTCTCTCGCGCGCGGCTCGTTTGAGGCACGCGTGAGAAGGACCCGACGCAGATATAGAGGTCACGCCGCGTGCAAGTGTTACACACGAGATTGGCTTTTGCCGTTCCCTCCTCAAGTGGGCGGATGCGCGCTTTTTTTCGCCATGCGCGCGCCTCGTTAAGAGGAGGAAGAGGAGGTGATGGTAGCGGCGCTGTGGTGCGGCAGACTCGGCCCGCGTCGCCATTCCTCTTGCGCGGCCAAGAATGCTCAACTGCTTGCTTGCCGCCCACTGTTCTCTCGCGGTTTCCGGAGGCTCGTTTATATAATTTGATGAGCGTATCGCCTTAATCACTCACCTCCGGTCGGCCGCGGCGTGCGGACGGGGATGAGCTAACCAGTCTGGCACGGGCCAATTATGCGTCCCGCGCGCAGGGCCTTGTTCACTCGCTGTGACGCGAGACCCGAGCGGGCTGACTGTTTTCTTAGGCTTGGTTGTGCGAAGAGTGTGGCATGTGCGAAGCAACTTTTGGAGATATGTACCGCAGCGGTGGCCAAGTGGTTAAGCATCCGCTTCGCACGCGGGAGGTGCGAGGTTCGATCCCCATGGAGTGCACCCGTGCACCCACCGGTGATACAATGGGTACACGCTTCCCCTGGCCTAGTGCTCGGCCTAATCAGGGTGAAATGGGGTCTTTGAGGCTACCTTGGACAAACAAAAAATACCTTGTGCCATGGCGCTCTTTGGCCGCAGATACCCTTGTGCCATAAAAATTCACTATCATCATCAACTTTTGAAGATCGATCACACTAAACGCGGAGCGTAAACATTTTATGATTGCCTGTTTTACTTGCTGCCTCGTTTGACTAGAAACATAAACATGAACGCAATGAAAAGAGAGGAAACATTATCAGAGAAACGAAGCCAGGAGTTGTTTATGAAGTCCGCCATATTGGCAGATATCTCCAATGCGTGCGCGTGCGAGTTTGCCACAGGAGTTCCTAGTCATAGCGATTTGGCGTTGGGTACCTAGCGCTTAAAAAACTTCCTTTACAAAAATTTTTAGACCGTCTATAGACTGTCTATAGACTTCTGTCTTTAAAGTCTATGGACTCTTTATAAACAAACACTAGAAGCTAGTCTAACGCAAAAGAAATCCTATAGGCAGTCTATATAGACAATCTATACAATTATGGCCATACACTTTTAGTAGACTTTTGTCTATAGACAGTCTATAGACTATGAATAGGCCAAAATATATATAGGAAGGCAGCTTAGTCTATAAGAAGTCTATAGACCATTTTTGTAAGGGTTACGGCCTTCCGACACCTGAGGCCGAACCAACAGTCAGAGACCATTGAACGCTTAAGCCTTCTAAGCGATGCATTAAACGAATGACAAACTAGTATTCGTGTTCCCTACACACATTACGACGAACGAACCCTCGTTCCCGTGGCTGCATAATTTCCAGCCCTTTACTCTTCTGTCTGTGCTCGCCTCCCGAAATGCAGCCGGGTACAATACACGAGAGATCGCTCCTCCACGCGGTAGCCAGGAGGATCGCTGACAAATTTCTCGTGCCCATAAACTCTCCCGTCGACGTACGCTGCGCAGAGTAATGACCGTGTTCGGGGGCACAGTTTACACTACCGACGAAGGGACGGAACGAGAGAGAGAGAGGACGCTGTAGCCTTGCGGAGACAGTACATATACCAGCGCTACGCCCACACTCAGCGTGTGACTCGTATACAGCGACGCGCAAACACTGACGTTGCTGGCTCTTGCTTCCGCCGCCTCAGCGACACACACGCTTGCAAGGAACAGCGCTGCAGGAGAGAGAAATTGGTCGCGATGTCGTCGACCCCTGTGCCGTATGAACTCGCGAGACAGACAGGCAAGCAGCTAGGCAGGCAGGCAGGCAAGAAGCCAGTACACACGCACGGCATGCCACCGCTAACACCGCCGCCACTACGCCCGCGCTGTGGCGTATTAATCCCGTGGCTCCGTCTATCATGGCACTACCCCCCCCCCCCCCCCCTTCCGCCAGTGTCAGGGCTGTTTTGTGGAGCCACGCACCGAGGCGTCGTTGTCGCCGTTCGCGATCCCCTGCCGCTTTTGTTCGGTCTTTCTGCACGGCCGTGCCACCGCCGTCGACTCTGACGCCGCCGCCGCCGCGTGACGTGAGAGGGATGAGGGCGGACGACATCTGCTCCTGGATGGCCTCCGCGGGTGGGGCGCGCCAGTGATGTCTGTGGACAGTTACGGTTCTTCCCAACCAGGGCTGATGGCCTTCTCGTGGCACGCTGTGAATGTTGGAGACACTGCGCATGCGCGGATGTGCATAGTTTCGCTTTATTTGTAAACTATGTAGGTCTTGTGCCAACGCCACATTGGGCTCGACAAAAGTATAAGGCTCGTGAATCGGCACGATGTATAGCGGACAGACTTTGTCCGTAACGACGCTGCTTCCACGTAAGGCCGACTGTAGTTGTCCCTGTGATTTATAAAAACTGAACTGGTTGTTTTTCGTCGAGTGGGACGCAGTTTTTCAGAAGTTAACCGCCCCGTTCCCTGCGGTTTTTTTTTTTTTTTTCAAACGGGAACAGAGAGGGGGTCGCAAGTTTAGTTTTTCCCGGTAAAATAAAGTTCGTTTTTTTCAAGTGCAGTTCGTTTTTTCGAGATAAAGTTTAGTTTTATAGTCAAATGGTCTGTCCCACCGAACTATTTTGTTCAGGGCTTGGGCGAGCATAATTAGTGCCCAGTCACTGGTAACACCCACATCTTGTACTAAATATGACTCAGTAAAGAGGCTATATTGTGATTAACACTCCTATAACAAGCGGTGTTCCGTGACTCCTGTGGAAACGGTAAATATTTATCTCATATTTAACCACTTCTCAAACTTTTTCGGGATTCCCCTTGAGCCAGAGTAAATCGCGGGCGCATTCCATGAGAGTAGCTAGCACCGATCGTGCAAGAAGGGAGTTGTCAGGTAAAAAATTCCAGTTGACAATAGAGCCGCCCAACGTCGATCGACAGCAGATCCTTCCGCATTTGAGCAGATTTACAGGTCCTTGCTGAATTAGAGGTCATGAAGCCTGATAAATTCGACAATATAAAGCACAGAAATCCACCCCAGAATAAGAGGATATAGAAGCAACTTCTTGAATGTAGATGTTTGGCCTTCGTTTTAAAAAAGCACTGTCGTTTTGTTGCACCATTCCCAGTTTCCATGCAACCAATATGCCGTTGAACCTAGTGATTTATCTAAAATTCACAGCGGAACAACACGACCGTCACGAATACGACAACGTGGAGACACTCGCTGCGTCTCGCGTTAACTAGTGAATTAGTACGGGCATCTAGCGAAAGTGTTTCGCTTCATCCAAAGAATACGTCGCTTGTCCGTAACTTCCCCTGTTAAAGTTACTGTTTAAAATATACATAAGAAATTCAGAATGTGTGGCTGCTACTAAAGGTGCGGACCATAAAACATCTCTATGTTTAGTGAGATGTGAAAAGAGCAACGCTATAGCAGGCGGTTCAAGCGTCTTTTGTGCAAGCTTGTTCACGGTAAGCAGATTGAGCGATTAATGCAAAATTATCTGAGATGAAGAACTTGCGAGGCCGCAGCGCTGCCACATACAACGTGTGGAGAAAGTTGAACCTCGTTACAGGCTAACAAGAATTCCACGCACGCTGCGGCATCAGATAAAAAGGTATACGAGCACCTGTGCATAAGCAGAAAAATGGAGCAGTGCGTGAGTATTTTGATAATAAGGCAAACATCATCAGTGTACACAAAGGACCTTGCATATTCGCCTTCACCGAAATCCGACCACTGTGGCCGGAGATCGAACATGCAACTTCATGCTATGCCGCTGTTTTAACGAGGACACGAAATTTTTATGACAGTAAGAGTGCATGATTGTTCGTGCTCTAAGGCTTCGGCGTATGTTAGAGAACCCGAAGTGGTAGGAAATTAATACCAGGCCCTACTCTACGCCATGCCTCATAGCCACTGCTTCAGCTGTGACAGGTAAAAAAATATGAATAATAAACAAGTATTTCATGACGAGCGAAGTCAGGAACCAGTGCAAGGGTCAGCAAACCTTATTGACGACTGATCTGTGTACAGCACTTCTCTTCATGCATTCTGTACAGTTAAGCTAAATAAATTCACCCTGTCGGTTTCGAGCACTTGAACCGAGGTACGGCTTACTTCAAATAGAGTTTGGATATATTGCCGAGGTTGCAAAGGAAGTACCGAAGCTATACCACAACTACCGTAAAAGGCGGCGGGCACACCGAACGCGAAGAAACCAAGGTTTTAAATAGGAAGCCGACGCGAGGAACGGGAGGAGGCCAGCGGAGTGAGTGAGTGAGTGAGTGAGTAAAAACTTTATTGAAAGAAAGTGTAGATTCGTGGTCAGTAAGTGAGGTCCAGACCATGTAGGTCTCGTACCGCACAGGCCCCATTCGACAGCCTTGACTTGAGTGCCTCGGTCGTCGCTGACCTTTCCTGAAAGCCACGCGTCAGGTGAGGGAGCAGCCATGAGATCTGGGGGAATGGGGATGTGCTTTACAGTCCCAGATTATGTGGTCTAAAGTAGCTTTTGCACCGCAGAAGCGGCAGTTAGGGCTGGAGGTTGTAATAAATATGTGCGAGTACACATTTGGGTTGGGGAAAGAGTCGGTTTGTAGCGGAAGAGACGGTCAGAGAGAAAGGCACAAAACGGGCTGTGCCATTACATAGCGCGTGCCCTGTCGTTTACCTTTCTGTGTCCGCGTCTTTCTGGCGCCAATTACATGTGAGCAGCTAATGCCTCGGTGTACGAGGTCTAGCCGTCAGTCGAGATAGGCCTCCTCCAGCGCGTCTCCACGCCTGGCAACTCGGCCACAAGAACCCGTCGAAGACGAAAGAAACGCAGCCGCAAGGAAGTCCTAGCCTAGCTCCAGGTGCTCATTGAGCTCTTGCTACACAGCGCAACGCAGATCCAGTGACGACGAGCCTAACGTCAGCAGTCTCGTAAGCGACCATCGAGCCAGGTGACTTAATTAAATATATCGGAAATCAGTTCATCGAGTCTGTGCTTTAATCTCCTCGTGTCCAGTGCGGGTACAGGTTCATTACAAGAAACCGATTCATCACAGGTGCTTGCTGTTAAACTTGCTTGAAATGAAATGAAGTCACGATGGGTAATAGGGCCAGGCTTTTCTGTAGAACCTCAAGGATGCACACATAATATCCACTTAAAACACGTGAAAATGTCGTTTCAGAAACAGCGAATAGCAATCTATAGCGGAGCGTCGACGGGGCAACTGTCGCCCTAGTTATCCCCTCTCCCTCGATAGACAACCCCAGCGGGACCACTGGCGACGAGAAGGCACGCTGTCTGGTCCGACGCTCTTTCTGTTTCAAACTTCCCCAGCCCGTAAAACTGTGTCGACGACGTCGCGTCCGACGACCCTTGGGGCAATGCGATTGCTCGGCTTATCGATGTTGGCTATCGACCTTCTCCGATCATGCGCGATGAAGAGCACAGATTGTACTTCTGAATCCCAAACCTGCGAGCGATGATCCTACTGCCGAAAGCGCGTTGACACGCCGAAGAACAAAAATAAATAATAAAAACATTCAGCCGTGGCCTCCTTTAGAGTGCAGAACAATTACGGCGCGTGCCCTGAATTATCATCCCCACTTTTTTCTGTTCTTTTTTTACCTTGAGGAAAGTTGAAGTTGAACAGCCGCAGGCGAACAAGAGGCCATGTTTTATGGTTCCCGACCCAGCATGGGTTTAAGCGACTTCTGTCGCATCTTTTTGTTTCAAGGTCTGGAGAAGCATGCAGCATCCTCGAATACAAGTAATCACGTTCGTTGACCTCCATTTGTCATGCACCATCTATGCCTCAGCTTTCGTGGTTATAGTGGGCTCATGCAAGCTGCGCAGAATATTTGGCGCTAGCGCGAATTATTCGCACCAGTCTGCTGGGACAGTGTCGCGACAGATACTATATAGCTATACTGCATGTGCCGTTGACCTCTAGGATGATTCATTTCTCCTTTTTTTTTCTTCTTTTCTTTTAACCACGAAAGCACCGCCCGCCAATGTCGACTGTGCAGCCGCTGAAAACGAACAGCACTCGGGCCAATGTTTCCTCCTTCCTCGGAAAGCATTTAACGTCCGCAGCAGAAATATTGAATTTGCGCCGTTCTTCACCAGCGCGCCGGTCGTCATATATAAACGCACACGGCGCCGATATACAGCCGCCACATACCACCACCACCACCGACCGGCCGAGCCACTGTCGACATCTTCGTTGGCAACAACCGGTGGTAGAAGCAGTCAGGCAGTCGCGCGCGCTCGCGTCTACATATTTAAACGCGAAAGAAAAAAAAAAAACAGAGGGAGTAAAAAGAAGAAACGGAAGGAGAGAGCCCGTATAAACACCCTGTTCGTTACACTCTCCGCGTCCCTCACAAAGGTGCGAGAAGAGTGTTAGCCCGCGGCTTTCCCTCTTGTTTTTCCTGTACACCTTTTTTGCCGGAGTATTTCGCTGGAATATTCTCCTTTTTTATTCCGTTTTTTTCTTTCGCGGTCGTCTGCGAAGCCAGCAACGGCGTGCAGACGACGACGCAGTAGTGGTGCCTGAATGGCGTTGCACCTCGGAATGCAGCCGAAGGTGGCGCGCGAAGCAGCATGCATGCAAGCGGCCCTCGTGGCAAGGAGCAGGTCCTTCCAAATGGCTGCTCCAACGCTCCTTCGAGAAGAAACAAACATTGCTGCCTCGAGTCGTAAATCAAAAAAGGGCCCGAGGGGGCAAAGTGGAAGCGGGGGGGGGGGGGGGGGGGGGAGGAGGGACGCAGCGCGACGCCTGCAGCTTCCAAGCGAGCGCGAGCGGCAAACTTTGCGTGCGCGCGCGTCCCGAAGTGGCTGAAGGCAGCCCGCGATCCTCCCTCGACAACCAACCGAGCCGTCTTGCAGCAACGCCAGCCAGCAGCGGGCATGCCCGCTTGCCGCGAAGGCAGCAGCATCGGCTGCGGCGATGGCTTTGGCTATGGATGCCGTCTTTTCTCCTAGCCTGCTTGATGCAGCAGGAGAAGCCGCCGCCACCGCCTCTCTGCTGGGGACCCTAATTATAATCACCGATCCTGTCCGATGAGAAAATTACGACTTGAACCCTCCCCCCAACCTTCCCTGCGTGCCCGAGTGAGAGTGTGCCGGGAACGTATTGCTTGGGGAGGACTGCTCGGGGCAAGGTTCAAGAAGAATGGGACGAAAGACAAAAAAAAAGTGTGCACCCCTGTTGTTAGTTATGGTTACCCGCGCGTTTCCATGTCAGGGAAAGCTGAACGGTTAGGCCCTGGCATTCCTCCGGTGCAATGGCATATACCTCCCACACTCGCAATGCCCCCCCCCCCCCCCCCTCCGTGAGGCGCTTGGGTAGCAGCGTGTGGATGTCTAAGCCTTTCGCGCGGTATAATCGATGAGTAGCTTTGCAGCATACTTTATTTTATTCAAATTTTGTGAATCATATGCAATTGTCATACGCAAAGGTTTTATTTTTTTGTTACAAGAACTCTTTTCCTTCGTCTCATTCTATTAGAAGTTCATATGCAACGTGCTTAGCCTGAGAGCTGCCTTTGGAAACTTTTAGTCGACACTCCTCTCAGAAAATTGCACTCTAAGCGCTATTCCACCTTTCTGTAAATTTGGTGATACTCGTGCTCAACTTACAGCATTTCTATTTGCACTGAGGGCTTGAAGTGGTTCGTGGCCGTTCTCTACTAAATTTTGGTTTAGTTTACGGGGGTTTAACGTCCCAAAGCGACTCAGGCTATGAGGGACGCCGCAGTGAAGGGCTCCGGAAATTTCGACCACCTGGGGTTTTTTTTACGTGCACTGACATCGCACAACACACGGGCCTCTAGAATTTCGCCTCCATCGAAATTCGACCGCCGCGGCCGGGATCGAACCCGCGTCTTTCGCGGCCGGCTGCCGAGCGCCATAACCACTCAGCCACCGCGGCGGCTCTCTATTAAATTTTCTCTGCGACAGTTTTACAAAGCAGGCCTTTCAAACACATCACCTCAGTTTGCTCGGATGCATCTGTGAGCCTTTTTGCTCTCATGGTACGAGTAAAGACGCACTAAATCATTTGGAAGATTTCCGTTCACAGTATACAAATGCGTATGCTCCGACCTTTCGTCAAACCCATATTTGAACCATATACGTTTGCTGGACATGCTGCTTGAGGAAATGGGATGCTATCGCAAGGGACAGAATATCACGATTTCGCCAGTTTTCACATATTATGGTTTGGTTGACATGAAGAAGCGGGTGAATTGATTTTTTCAGCTGTTGCCTTGACTTGTTATAGAGCGACGCATCTGTCTACAGCAGTTATTACGGCCATTTGAAAACACGCAATATTCGTGCAACATTTGAAGACAAATGAAGTGCTACGGAAAATAATAATAATAATAATAATAATAATAATAATAATAATAATAATAATAATAATAATAATAATAATAATAATAATAATAATAATAATAATAATAATAATAATAATAATAATAATTGGTTTTGGGGGGAAAGGAAATGGCGCAGTATCTGTCTCATATATCGTTGGACACCTGAACCGCGCCGTAAGGGAAGGGTAAAGGAGGGAGTGAAAGAAGAAAGGAAGAGAGAGGTGCCGTAGTGGAGGGCTCCGGAATAATTTCGACCACCTGGGGAGCTTTAACGTGCACTGACATCGCACATCACACGGGCGCCTTAGCGTTTTTCCTCCATAAAAACGCAGCCGCCGCGCTCTACGGAAAAATAGTGAATACCGATCCAGAACGAATCACGACCATTCAAAGAGCCCGTTTAAAAGCTTTAGGGTTATTTTTTTTTCTTAACAGCTCAACTTAAAATGACGGCGACAAAAAAAAACAAGAAAAGTAGGATTGTGCACCTAGTACTGCAGTCACTATGGGAAAGCGGGAGTTGTAAAGACCATAAAATGCCCTGCCCTCGCCGCCCATTATACTGTCAGTTACCGCTTAGATAAGCTGTCTGGCAAGCCTGCCTCTGAACAGCATCGCGCCAAGACAAAAGGGAAAATATAACAACCCACATAAGAACTACGTGAGACATAGTACCCAGGCTAGACACAACCAACCATTCACGAGCGGCATGAAAGGAAACGGTGCATAGTTTACAGATAGCAGTCGCGAGGTCAAGCGCAAAGAGGTTAGAAAAAAAAAATCTCGAAACCCTCGGAATGCTTCGCACTACTGACCCCCAGCAAGTTCACGCGAACAAACGTGGGATCTCGCTTGGGTGCGAAACAACCATATAAAAAAAAAGAATGGTCGATGCTGCCCTGCGTCCGGCCACACAGCCGTATAATGACGGGTTCTGGGCCACACACCGGCGTAGCGCTCTACATACGTGAATACGACATGTGGGTAGACGGTAAAGGAGAAAAGTAAGTGGGAAGGAGGAGGAGGAGGAGGTAGCGCAATGCACGTGCGAAGTGCGGACAATGGGAGAGGGAGAGAGGGTGTTACGAGAAGGCGTCCATACTATGCATGACTTGGACGAACATACGCGCCCGCTCGTGGACCCTTGACCCCCACCCAACCCGTTGCACTGATGACCCCTCTTCGGCGAAGCAGCAGCAGTCGAAGCCCGTTTGGGGCGCGAGCATCGCGTGCCTCAGCACCGCCCAGGAGGCATCGATTGGTGCTAGCAGGGGCGCCCCTAATGCTCGTCCCCGATGGCGTGCAGCATGCCACCTGCCTGCACCCGTCATTTGTCATCGCACCTCGCCGGGTGGACCCGCTCGGCGACTGAAAGAAAGGGGGGGTCTGCGGTGGCGATGCTCTCGCATGCATACAGGCACGCACGTAGCTGCGGCTGCTGTTGTAGCAAGGGCGTGTGAGCGCTGTGCTTTCTTTACCAGGAAGTGTTCGTGTGTGTGTGTAGGTAAAGGAGCGTGAGGCCACAGCGGACACGCGCACGGCTCGATCTTTTGTCTCCTGATCACTTTTGCATGCGCCTTGTGGATCGCATCGTGGTCGGAAAGAGCTCGAAACCGGCGCCCACAGGAGGGTTCACGTGCGATATTTATGGTGCGGTGTATTGGGTTGGCAAAATGTCTTCGAGATGGATGGGCCTGATTTACTCGTTTAAAGGGAGGAGCGTCGCATTGTATACAGCAGCTCTCTTTCACGTAGACATCTCATTACAATCGGGCGTTAAAAAGGAAGGAATCAAGCGATATGCTGATTGTGAATGCAAGAACCGAGCAGCTCGGGTGGGCTATATGGGGCTGAGACGATTAAACACGCGATGCCCGGCGTTATGTCTGCAAGCGTACGCGGTACATTGGAAACGTGGCGTGTCTCATAGTGCCTTATAGTGTCTTAAGAGTACGTTATAACACTACTCCTAGCACAGTTCAGCTTCGCTCTTACAGTGCAATGATACAACTCTACACGGATAAATGCTACAAAGCAAAACCTTGTTTGCAACGCGATACAACGCATGCGCAAAGTATCTTTGTTCGGCCAGTGCGCAGCGTGCCGAAGGCGCGTTGTAGCTGGCTTTTAGGGTGGTATAACCCCGGAGTGAAAAATGACTTGTACGGGAAAGCCGTCGAGATGACCTTTTCCGAGTGGCAGGCACATGGCTGTAGCCGTTTATTTTGAGGGGTCCGGGCGAAGCACTGTTAATCTTCGTGGCACACGAAAAGTCTACGAACCCCAGGTTCTCAGCTCCGTCGCGCATAGCTCGGCGGCTATATTCGGGCACTCCGCGCACCATTTTACAGCCCGCAGCCACATGCCCCCCCTGCGAATAAACCGGGTGGTAGCCCTTATCCACACGCGAGGAGAACGGGGAGGAGGTCTGTGGTGGCCCGCACTCTCTCGCCAAGTGCCGTCTGGTGCGACCATTCAGGAGTCATTCAGTCGTAAGTGTGTCTTGCCGACGGCGGTTATCGGCGCGCAGACTGCTTGCCGCTGCTCTGCTATAGCTCGTAAACTACACACCGCACTATGGTGCGACGTATGAGGAGTCGTCCTTCCACGACGCGAGCGGTCCCCTGCTTTACTTGTCGCAGTGCACGAGGCCTGGCACGTCTATACACCACTGGTCCCCTACCCCAGGATCTACGTGCAGGAGGCCACATAGCATCACAAAGTCGCAAAGAATAAAGAAAAGTGCCCGGACTGAGAAGAGTGACGCCGACCGACCCGAAGGTGCCGCTCGCTCGGACGTTGATGGAACGAGTGTATGAAAACGAGAGAGCCCCCGGCCTCCTTCTCCTCCTCGTTCCTTTCGGTCCTTGTGCACGGACCTCTTCGTTCTACTGGCAGCCTTCTTTCCGCCCTGACCACTCAGGTGCTTCTCGCCGGTAGTGACGAAGGCTCCCTTTTTGTCGGCAGCCGGGGCAATGGAGTCGCTGCTTTATGGATGCCACCCCCCCCCCCCCTCCCGCTCAACTTCTCTCTCCATCGAAGCCGCCCATTTTTTCGTCTCGTCGATGGCCCGCGTCGACTGCCGCTGTTTGGTGCGTGGCGCATGCACCCTCCAAACCCCCATGGCAGCCGCCGTAGTCTAGACTGCGGGGCGGTGCGCGTTACATGCAAGGTCGTGTCGGAATCTCTCTTTCCTCCTGTTTAAGAGCCGCGGAGACATCAAACGGGACGCCTTTCGGCTTCCGCGCCCGTTTTGTACGAGTGGAGGCCGGGGCTGTGCCGCTCCGGTTGTCGCTGCTTGCGGTGGCGAACAAGCGCGCAAGAAAAGAAAGGGAGAAAAAAAACGCGTCGTTGTGGTGTACCTGCAGCTGCCGCCTTCATCGGCGTTTCCCCCAGGTCCTTTGTTAACGCGAAGTCATGCATCTTCCTGGCGCCACGGCACGCCCGGTGACGTCGGTGATGACAGACCCCGCGGTGCCGCCTGGGACCCCTCAAGTGTCGGGGGGACAAGTCCGTGAAGAAAAAGCACGGAGGGCCTTTTGTTGATGTAACGTTATTGACTGCTCTCGAGGACTATTGGCTATGTTCGGTGTCGATGAGCAGCGAGTGTCTTTGCTTCGACGCAGGAGAAAAATGAACTAAAAAACGAACAGGATGGCTATGGCGCAGGACTTTCCAGTGTCTGTGCTTTATTAGTATAGGGCCTGGACCTTAAGCATTTGTCTAAAAATGCTGGATGCGGAATTTAGCGGCGTAAAGGATTGGGCAAGTTGGTCAGACATGCTTAACGGAATAATGGCGCAGATCAAGTGACAGGACAGCAGGAGAGTACAGCAGGAGAGTGTGGCGCTTGTGTGTGTTTGTACTCTCCTGCTGTCCTGTCACTTGATCTGCGCCATTATTCCGTTAAGAATTTAGCGGGTTGCTTGCCCTCTGGCGGTTTTAAGGAAATACTGCCATTTCATTGGCATAAAGCCTTAAGAAAAACTTGTTGATGTGGAACGACTCCTGTCATACATCAATCCAAATTACTCTTTACCTATATGTTAAGAGTTAAAAAGCTGGAAAAAGTAAAGATCTCATTAAATGCATCCTCTAAGGCACTCAAAGATGATTAAGCGGAGCTTTGCATGCTGGAAGGAAACGGAGGTACGGCTGCTAAATATTGCAACAACTGGCCGAGAAAAACACAAATAGCTATTGCATCTGTTTTGCAGATCAAACGTGCGGTATGCGGCCATAAATTGCACACATTCGTAACTAACGAGCTAAGACCCCAAGAACGCAAACATACCACCACTAACCTGGTATGAACTGGAAAGAAGTTTTTTAAAGTGCAGGGCAATCCTCGCGGATGACACAAGCAGCTTCCAGGAACTTTTAGGAACATAAGTTCTCCGTCCTCGACAACTATTGCGAATCGTGCAGTTTTATTGAATTTCTTACTAGAAGTAAGAACAGGTAGATTTTACGAATTTTTGGTTATTAATACTACTTCATAGTGTGTATAGGCAGTAAAAAGCAACTCAAGTCGCCTTAATTTTTTTGGCATATGTTTTCTTTTTCTGCTTCAATTTTAGGTTGTTTTTTTTTAGCGCCCTACTTATTAGAAGCTTTGGGTATAGAGTATCACTATATTATATTTAGGGTACGTAAGCTTGCATTTTTCTCATCGTTGACGGAAGCACCATTCAATGCACCCCTCTAGCTTTTCTGTGTGCTTTCGCTGAGGTTTCGAGCTGATAATGTCTGCATTTAAGTGAGCAGACCAAAGTCTGTCGGAAGAGCAGCTTCACAAAGGGACCCTATCAAGCCACACCTAGCTGGTCATGACAAGCTAGTTCAGCTCTGTTAAATATTGGGTCCTATTCTTGCCAGTAATTGGAATGAAATCATTTTATTCCATGGAATTGCGAAACGAAAAGGCATGCCGTCACGACCAGCTTTGCTGCGGATGGCCTGCCGGCTCATGTATCGAACAAATCGTGACTCAGGTATTCATTCTCAAGTCCTTCAAGGTTGAGCGCAGTGCTATTGGCGTGCGGGCAGTGTTATCGCTTAGTAATTGAGCTGATGAAATTTTCGAACGGGGAAGATGTTGTAAGTAACGGGATAAGACGAAGAGAAGTTCAATATTACCGATCATGAAATGAGTTGGAAAGTTTTGCTGCTGGCAAAGCTTACTGCTATGTACTTTGCTCCCAATTTCAATGGACTTCGTTTTCCTTTGTCAATTCTTGTTTGTTTGAGAAACCACGCTAGGCTTATGCCTTCCATGTTCCTTGCTGTTGCGTAGGAGGTGTTAAAATATATCACTATTGACACAAAGGAAGTATAAGAATATATTTATGGATTAATTGCCATAAACTCGCCAGCGCTACAGCTAGGGCTACATAAGTCGTTATTATTATTATTATTATTATTATTATTATTATTATTATTATTATTATTATTATTATTATTATTATTATTATTATTATTATTATTATTATTATTATTATTATTATTATTATTATTATTATTATTATTATTATTATTATTATTATTATCCAGTTGGCTGTACCAAAGAGAAAAATGCGGGAAGCTCTCTATCTCTGAGCCTTACTCATTCTGTCCTTCCAGCGGTTCCTTCTTTACTTTTACTCGATATGTTCCTCATCACCGGCGTCGTCTTAACGAACTACGGAAGCTGTGACATAATTCTGTTCGTTCGTACGCAACGGATAAAGCTGTCCAGGCCAACGTATGAGAAAAGCGTGCATCCAGTGACGACTCACATCCAGGTGCCCAGTGCCATGGCGGCGGGCGGCAGCCCCGCTAGGGCGAGCAACAGGACCAGGCCCGCGCGTACCATCGTCTCCACGGGCGCGAACGCCACGGCGGCCGTGGCGCCCGGAACGGCGCGGTCGCTCACATCTTCAGCCGCACCACGCCTCGTACGCGCCGAACCGCCTTGGCCGGGAGAGGATCCTGCGGGAAGAGAAACAGCAACGGGGAATGCGCTCATAAGCACTGCACTGCAAGCAGGGGTTAAAAAAAAGAGCAAACAGTAAGGCCCCATTCGCTAAAGATTGACGACGAGCTCGATGCTTTCAATATGTTTTTATGTAAGTGTCAGCCTCGGTAGCATGTACATAGTCCGATACAACTCTAGAACGAAGCGGCTTTTCATCTTCAAAGGACCCCCTTCCAGCCAATGGCGTCGGCCGATTCTCATGAGCCTGCTAGCGTGACAATGCAGGAAGTGGCAGATGAAAGGGGATAGTCCCCTCCCTCCAAGGTCGGAGGTGGTCCCATCCCAGAATTGGCACGCTAGCAGGGTCGTGAGAATCGGCCGACGCCATTGGCTGGAAGGGGGTCCTTTGACGGGGAAAAGCCGCTTCGTTCTTGAGTTGTATTCGCCTACAGTTTGACATATATGTTTGTATACAAACATTTTTCCTGGCGAGTGAGTGGTGAGTTCCAGTCGCCTGTTGCTGACAGAGCACTGCGATGCACCGCACCACACCGGTATGCAACAAATGGCAGCCAGTGGTGAGAACCGGGCGACAACCACCCAATGGTCGGGTCGCTTCCCACAGAAAATTGAAATCCGCGGGTGCATCTCAGTGAGCAATGACAAAGGACGAAATGGACAAAGAACAATTATAGGATACGGCTCCTGAAGTCGGGTGATTAGCAGGTGCATGTAGTGTCATTCCTTTGTGCATGTAACCCAGGTGAGGAATTCAACTTATTTAATTTTTTAAAGTGCCGTTGCTGCCTGCTGAAATTTGTCGTCGACCGCGTAGATTTTAGGAGGACCTTTTGGTTTTTTTCAGCTTTCTGACGCGATGAAGATTCGAAGTTGAAATTGAATTCAAGAAGTTTTTAGGAAGCTATCCCATAAAAATATTTACGTTGGCAGGTTCGCTTCAGAATATATCATTATGTTTCACCCTCTCGCAAGGGGCCTCGGAAACCGATATTCAAGAATACTCAGAGCTAGCTTCCATTGCCAGTGAATTGTTCTTCTGTGCGTTTTCTGCGGGAAGGAGGAATTTCTTTTTGCTGGAAATGATTTGGAGGTGGCGTTCTGAAAGCGATCTGCAGTCATTCAGTACTTCTTTCATTTGCGTTAAACTAATTCCTCCATTCATCTCAAGGATGAATAAACAGGAACTGAAGGGAATGTGGTATGTAGTGACACCTATATACCATCCAAAACAAAAACAGATTCTACTTTTAAAAAAGTGAGTACGGTGTTTCATTGAAAAGTTCCCCCATTCGCCTATTAATAAGAGATTGTAGATCTAGTTTAGACCTATAAGGAATTGTAGAGCCGCCGAGCTGTACAAGGACAGCTTTTTTTTTTCTGGAGTCCTCCAATCTAATTTTTGCTTTATTTCATAAGATAGCAAATAAACAATTTCAATTTCAAAAATAAATTGGATCACAACATTACGTACAAAATATTATCCTTCTGACACTACATCAACTAGTTCAATCACATCCATTTCTTCTCTGTAATTATTGTTAAGTAGGCTTGGCTTAGTAAGCTTAACTGACTATAGTAGCCGTATGAGCTCACTTTCTAGAACTATAAGATCACAGGTAAGCAGCCACAACGAAGGTCGAGGCTGAAGTGGGAGCAATTAAGCGAAGTAGATAACGCTATTTTCTGCGACAGTACCTCAGGCTTTCTAATATCTTAATAGCTTACTTATATCTTAATAATATCATGATTACTAATAGCTTACTTATTAATATAATACATCAAGCTCTTATTCTGCAGCAAGAACTGCATGGCATTATTTTTTTCTCCATAAATGCGGTAAGGGCTCATTCAGTACTGCACTTACTAGCAATACCAGATTACAATATAAACGCATGTTGCTTGCTACAGGCCAGGAAAGAATAGAGAGTATACCTTGATTAAACACTTAATCCAGCCGCTGCGGTGGCTCGGTGGTTATGGCGCTCGACTGCTGACCAGAAAGACGCGGTTTGGATCCCGGCCACGCCGCTCGAATTTCGATGGAGGCGAAATTCTAGAGGCCCGTGTACTGTGCGATGTCAGTGCACGTTAAAGAAGTCCAGGTGGTCGAAATTATCCGGAGCCCTTCACTTTGGCATCTCTCATAGACTGAGACGCTTTGGGACGTCTAACCTCGTAAAGCCACAAGTCAACGCTTAATCCCGCAGCTGCCTTTTCGTCACTCAACACATTTCAGATATGCCAGGTAAGGAGGACCTTCATGGATCGCTAGGAAGGCCCTGAGAAAGTGGTTCATTTGTTTCAGCACTGGAGTCTAAATGATGGAAATAAGGAGAGTAAAACCTCTAAACGGGAACATTGTTCTCCTACACTGCGGATGGAAGAAAAAAAAATAATGAGGCAATTATTGTAAAAAATTTCCAGATGAACTCAGTCTAGGCCGTTGGACAAATTTCCATTGATTTACTGATTGAACGCAAAATTGTGGACTACCGACGCAGGCAGTCATCTACATCTCCGCAGTCTGCATAGTTATGCTTTGTGGTATCACATTCTTTGAAATGCAATCTATATATACTCTAAACGAAAATAAGTTGGATCACTACGGTCTACATATATCAGCAAAGAACTTCGTTATTCCTCACCTATTAACGTGTGGCAACTGAATTAAAAAAGAAATGAGACAGAGCTCTGCTTCTTTTTTGAGCGCTTGATTAAAGGCGCCAATACGGGTAAGCATTATTTGCAATGAACCGCTATAGTGATCAGACATGGCTTCGCAACTTTCTATGTGCATGCTTTAGTGGCTCTGTCCTTTTTTTAATTATGTGTTTTATTTTCATTATCTCTCCAAAGAGCTTGGCGATGTTTCCGCCATGAGCGTGTGATGAATAACGTGAAATTACCTACGCCCTCGTACACCTCACTCCAAGGGCTTTAAAATAACCATTTAACTAAACCACTCCTTTTTCACCATGTGTTGCTCGTTATTTTTTTCTTTTCCATTTTCTACTCTTTTTGCTAATGCTGAAAGGGCCCTGAAGGTATATATGTAAGATTAGATTAAACATATAACTATACATATTAATAATAAATATTGTATTAGATTAAATAAGATGAAATTAAGGCAGGACATTCGAATCGCAAGCATGAATGCGCGACGCACCGCAGTAAGGTCTCAAGCGCTAGCACAGATTTATCCGGTGACGGGTGAAGCGTGACAAGAAGAGCGAAGCCAGCTGCTGTGAATCGATTCAGAGTATAGGTAGGCCTAACACGCGCTGCAGTTTCTCCGACATCTGTTACAGTACGTGACAAATGGGCATGTCGTTGGTAAGCGTAGGCGGCAGTAACACATTTTTTCCGCATTAGAAGAGCTAACCATGGGCTGTTGCAACAGCATGCCGAAAAAAAAAACACATAGAAATGACACAGGCAAATACGCGACGCAAAAACTTGCATTGTTTCGGCTTCTTGGCTTGTCCTGGTTATCTCCTGGTTTGCACGTTTTTATTTATTTATTTTTTGGCCACTGCCCTTCGACCTGAAAAAGCTGTCTTGGTCACTTTATTCGTTCGATTGTCACTTTATACTGATTTTTTTTACGGGTGTTACGGTAGTCGAACTTATAAAATACAAATAATTTTCTTCGAATATTCAATCTAATGTCTAATATTGAAGGGTAGAAGCATTTCTTCCCGATAGCAGTTTGATTTTCACACGTTGGAAAATGTAATATTGTGCAAGTATGGATCAGTAAGCCATAAAAAAAAGGCATGGTTTGGATCAGTAAGATCGCAAGCCTGCACAAAATCCGTGGTCAGGAAAACACAATGACTTTCGTTCTATATTCGCAAAAGGCCTTGATGCAATGCGGAAAAAATATTTCAACGATAATGATAAATGCAGTCCTATTCAGAGAGAAAAAAAAGGAAAACGAAATATCACACTGCCATATGAATATCACGTCCTGCAAAAATAAAACGTGATGTAAAGTACTTTACTGACCAGACGTTATACGGAGCCATTGTGTTGCTGTGTCGCTGCCGTTGAACATCGTCAAGCCTTGCTGACGAATGAGACAGCTAATGGTTTTGTAAGAACTTCCGGATCCTCCATCTGCGCCGAACATTTTTATCGTTTCGAATATTCGAAATACATCGCAGGCTTTAAGTTTTCGGATCAAATAAGAATAATAAGCAAGCTATAATCGATTCTTATTCGAAATATTGCCCATCCACAATTTTTGTCAATCTGAGTTTTTTTTCTGGTTTGTCACTCTTTCTTTCGCCACTGTGTTAGTTCGTCGCGGTGTTGATTTAAAATAGAATATGCAAATGTACGCAATAGTCTCGTCTCTGAGATAAAAAAATTATGCTGCAAGTTTAGTTCGTCATATCTTGCCGCGAGTTATGCTGCACATTAAATAGCAACTCAGGCTCAGTGGAAAGCCGTTTACCTCGTTCATTATCGTGATTGCTTATAGTGCATGGCCCTCCACCCACGTTCGGTCATATCCACTTCGCTGCAAATAATCGCCGAGTGATCTGTGAAGCATGCCTTTTCTGGAGAGCCATACAGCTTTGAAAAATCGCAATTGTCCAAGCAAAAGAATCCCTGCAACCTCGACTGCACAAAGTCCTCCCCTAAATTATTGTTCGGCCTTTTTTTACATTTCTAGTTGCCACCTCTTACGTCACAGCTGGTATAACTAGCAAAGGATGTCAGTCACTGGCTATAGTTTCTCAGTAGCACCGGCAAACTGAGATTGCATTGAGGAAACAACTTTTGCAAAATATAAGATGTCACCTAAATTTTAAAGCGTTTGGTAGTACTTTGTGCGCAAAACGTCGCTTCCCCGTTAGTGGCAACTTCTTCGTAATCTACCGTGACTGATTATTGGAACGGCCTGTATGGTTTCCCGCTTCGCTATTACAACATTTAATTAATTATTCGAGAGCTCTGCAACGATTCCTATTAAATGTGATGATAAAATGGCAATAAGAAGCTCAGTGCAAAGCCGTTAATCTTGTTCACTTTCGTGATTATTCAGTGCGCGTGCGTCCACAAATAACAAATTTATACTGTGTAGAGGCCTTCACTTTCGGGTGTTATTTTTAATCAGAATTCAGGCGGTTAAAAGCCAGGTGACCATTTTTTAAGCTCTAATTCGAGTACAAATCGGATTATTCAAAAGAAAGCTCAGTGATTTGTGCTTTTTCGGGTCACTTCCTGCGGCAAGCGACAATCTACATTATAAGAACGTTATTGCGAGCTATTTGGTTCGTTTTCGAGGAAGGTTGGAAATTGCGCAAAGTGAGTAGGATAGGAGGAGGAGGAGGCAAAAGGACTAGTACATGATGTCGTATTCGTTTCTTTACCCTCTGTCAAAGTCTTTTTGCGCAGTTCCTAACCTTCCCTGGCAGTCTACTATAGCCACTAATTTTTGTGCTGGACATAAAATGCCCGGTTATTTTGCTCATTATTTCCGCACTCTACAAATAGCTGGTTTCACCAAAAAAACTTTACCGAATTCAATCGTTTTTCCAATATATTGCAAATATTTCGTCACGTTTACGTTATCAATCTTCTACACAGCACTGTCGCGTCTATGAAAACATGGCTTCCTTTTTCTGCATATAGTCGGCTTGCATGTTGCCGGCTTTGTTAACAAGCATGGTGCTGAACAAGAGGAAAGAGTAAGAAAAATCAGTTATGGAAAGGATAGCCAAAGAATATTCCTCCCGACTGAGACAGGCTAACACAATCTTGTCCATTGAACGCTGCCATTAGGTAACCTTCATGACTACATTTTACGAACAAGAAATGGCACGAAAAAAAAAAACGGGATGACTAAACACGCTTAAAACAAAAACAAGCCAAAAAGGTGTAAATCCTGTTATCCTGGATTTATCTTGCTGCCTTTATTTTTATTTTTGTTTGTGTGTTTGTTTGTTTGTTTGTTTGTTTGTTTGTTATAGAAGCTGTTGTCAGTAGTTTAGTCCGATATGCTTCTCCCATGCTGCCGGGAATCGCATTCTCACATATGCAATTCGGTATGCCATAAATCTGCAGTATATTATGTTATTATTCCAACACCACATTGGTTTTGTACAACACCATCTAGGTTCTTTGGGCTTGCGTGGTTTCTGCTGTTGTCATAGTGTACATATTTTTTTTTTATTTTCGGTTCTTGTGCCGCCGCGGTGGCCGAGTGGTCATGGCGCTCGGCTGCTGACCCGAAAGACGCGGGTTCGATCCCGGCCGCGGCGGTCGAATTTCGATGGAGGCGAAATTCTAGAGGCTTGTGTAATGTGCGATGTCGGTGCACGTTAAAGAACCCCAGGTGGTCGAAATTTCCGGAGCCCTTCATGCACTACGGCGTCTCTCATAGCCTGAGTTGCTTTGGGACGTTAAACCCCTATAAACCAAACCAAACCCCATAAACCATAATTTCCGGTTTCTAATGAACTAGTTAAGCAAAGACGCATCCTCTACTTTCTCAGGTGCCTTCGCGAAGATTCCGCTTACCATATTATCAAGAACCCTATCCAACTCACCAAGTTCTCTGTTTTGATGAGCTAACTTAGAGCTTGATTTATGAAGTGGGCGTTTAGCGTGCTTTCTAAAGCAGTTAACGTAAATCTGAAAGCGTAATTCCTAAAACACTCTTTAAGAAGGGCAAAGTTTGCTTAGTCGCCACTAGTCCGCAAAGCGCTACATCCGGAAATAACATCAATACCTCTTCGAACAAAAAAGTGTATGTCTCTCCCTGCATATATTTCATCCTTTCGTTTGTCAGATCGATCATGATAGTATTATCAATAAAGAAAAAAATCATGGTTGTATTATTAAAGTTATACAAATGTCACCAAAAATGATTTCCAACGTTTTCAAACAAATGACAGCAAATGTATTCATTCAACTCACGTGCGTCGGTTATGAAAGCTAGCTGTTACTTTTTGAAATTTCAAAATTTTTAATTGAACTTTTTCTTGTTTTGTTCCATGCCATTTATTATCGTAATTGAGTCATTTTTTTTTTGTTTCGCTGATGCTGGCTGCACTAGAAGTAACGAAAATACGCATCGACATCGATAGCGTTGGCAAAGACATGCAAGGCTTTAAAATCTGCGCACGTTGCCTAATCATTCTTGTTTTTTTTTTATATTTATAAATAAATAGACCACGCGACTGGAAGGCAGGAGTATATGGAAAGTATTTTGCAAGAAAAAAAAAGAAGGTAGCACAAGTGAGCAACAACACTGTTTGTTGTCATTTCTAGTTCCGGGTCACATATGATGACATGAAAAGTATACTGTAGCTGTGTGTATACTTAGGTAACTTAACTGCAAGCGTGGGGTGTTGGTCCGCTTATTTCGTAACAACAACACTTTAATAACGTTTTATTCTTCTGCGCAGATATCTTTATTTTTTTCCTTTGGATGGCAGGCAACCTGCTCTCTTGCACCTGCGCTCCATATAGCGCACATAATTAACAGAAGACTGATTTCTACGTATTCTTTGTGTGGCTTTTTGTGCACCGAAACTAGGTGTAAAAACTGTACGAGCAAACTAGTTTCAGCTCACATTGTGCGGGACATAAAAATTACTCTTCAAACGTATTGGGTTTTGACATTGAAATATTACTAAAACAAATGCGTGCTTCACACGATTTTACTGTTTTGATCACTTTATTGTGCAGTTTGTGTACCCAATGAGCGACGCTCGGCATCTGGGGAAAAATTATGGGGCAGGCAGGGGTGTCGCTGCTGGAATGCTTGGTTTCAAATATTTGGTCAATAATTATTTTCGAGTATGCAAAGAAGCGTGGCGCCATCTTCAGTCTCGCTCTCTTTACTCGCCGCGGTGGTTCAGCGACATTCGGCTGCTGATCCAAAGGTCGCGGGCTCGATTCCAGCCTCGTCGGCCGCATTTAAATGGAGGCGCAATGCAAAAACGCCCGTGTGCTGTGCGATGTCAGCTTACGTTAGAGAACCCCAGGTGGTGTAAAACTGATCCGTAGCCCTCCAATATGGCATCCCTCATAGCCCATGTGTTGCTTCTGGACGTTAAACCCAGCATTAGAGAAATAATTTGCTTTACTAACGTAAGATCTATTTTGAAGTACGCCTGTACGGTTTGAGACCCCAATACTAAACTTCTTTCCGACATGCTTGAAAGGATACAAATCCGTGCAGTTCGATTTGTCTGCAATAATTATAACTTCACGTCTAGCGTTACATTACTTAGGGATGGTTTGGAATGAGAACTATTAAACAAGCGCAGAAAAAAATTGCGATTAGAGATGCTCTACAGAATGTATTTCGGAACAGTTAGAGTAGACAGAGAAGCTTACTTTTTGCCTCCTCATTTTGTGTCTGAGAGGTGCGATCACCAACTCAAAATAGGAGATTTTAATTGGCGGACCAATGTCTTTCGTTATTCATTTTCTCCACACTGTCAGCGAATGGAACCGACTTACACAGAAAATTGCTGAATGTCACAGTGAAACATTGTTTCGGGCTTTGTTATGAGATGTGTAGCTGCTTGCGGGGTGCCTTCGTTGAATTTGCGCCTTCATTCCTTTCAGTTTTTTTTCTTGTTTGTTATTGTGGCGCCATTCTGATCTTTTCTATTATTTTTTTTTCTTTTTCACACAACAGCCTTTCGCAAGCAGTATGTATTTTCCCCCTGCAATAATGCCTTCGGGCGCTGCAGGTATTTTAAATAAATAAATAAATGCATTTCGCTCTCTCTCCTTTTTTTTTTGTTCGGGAAACCATAAGCGCCCCACGTCCATACTGCAATCTTTGCAATTAACAGACGCAACCTTGTAAGTAAACAAGGCACGTAAAAATACCATTCGAGAAAAAGAACAAAAACTTGCCGCTTGGTCAGTGGGTGAGTGAAGAAACTTTTACCCACTTAACTTCAATGGCTTCACAAGGAGCCATTTTTGAGTGTGACTTCAGCCTATAGAATGTTGAGTTGTGTCCCTATTGTCCCGTCATCTGGCTGACTCGCACCCTGTGGGACGCGAGGATGCTATGGACTCATATTGGAATAGCAATAAGCATCGTATCGCAATAAGGCTTTCGAGCAGCCCAGTAGATCGCACTACGTGAGCACCGACCGCGGTATTTATATATATATATATATATATATATATATATATATATATATATATATATATATATATATATATATATATATATATATATATATATATATATATATATATATATATATATATATATATATATATATATATATATATATATATATATATATATATATGTACTGCAGGCCCTTTTTAGGGCCCAAGCAGGCGCGGTAACAATAACGTGTACAAAATCTAAACAGACATCAGGGTCACATGGAAAACAGCATGGCAAGAATATACTGGTATGTGTGGAGCAATGCTAAAGGTCAAAATCAAAAAGAATGAAACAGATCAATATCAAAGGCACTAAACAAATCACTTTAAATCTCTTAAATTTTTTATGCACTCAACCAAAGTGTGAATAGTGCAACAGTCTATACTATTACCGTCGTACTATTAGGGACAGTACTATAATAGTACTGTTGTACTATTGGGAACAGCGTGTGCACCGTTTAAGCCCCTTAAACTACGACTTTACTTATTTTGTCTCTTTTATTTTTTATATATGTTAGTTTCTTTTCCCCTCTTATATCTAGTTCGTCCATTTCACAATATGCCAAAGGACCCCGGTTATAAAAAGAGGTTTTGTAGTCATTAATGCATATTAACATATATAAGTGGTTAGTTTTGCCGGTGCAGTACTATTGCCTCCAAAATGCTGGAATAATTTTCTTTAAGATGCCCTTCCATTCATTTTTTTTAACATTTTGATATTGCAGACAGCTGCGCCTTAAAAACTCCCATGTTGTGCAGTGACGAGACTATGCCTAAACCGGCGCTTCCAATTTAGTTGCCTGTGTCTGATTATCAAGGATCTATAATGCACAATACAAAACGTTCATCTTTCAACATTTTTTGCTGACAGTTCCAGTTTTTATGTGCTAAGGGCCGGTGGTATTTCCAGGTCCGGATACCTTCTTTTACGCCTGCGTCAGTAAAAAAGATTCCACAAACATTGTTGCCTCTCCTCCAGATTACGGATAACTACGAAGAAGAGAATCCTCGATAAAGGAAAAGGCAGCGCTACATCAGGCTCACAATCGAACGCACGATCTAATTATCCTCGTTAACGACCGTGCTACGGCACCAGCGTGCAAAGAGGCAATCTATAGCTTCAAATACACCCACCCTCGCAGCCATGTTGGTGGCGCATTTATAATAATAATAATTGGTTTTTTGGGGAAAGGAAATGGCGCAGTATCTGTCTCATATATCGTTGGACACCTGAACCGCGCCGTAAGGGAAGGAATAAAGGAGGGACTGAAAGAAGAAAGGAATAGGTGCCGTAGTGGAGGGCTCCGGAATAATTTCGACCACCTGGGGATCTTTAACGTGCACTGACATCGCACAGCACACGGGCGCCTTAGCGTTTTTCCTCCATAAAAACGCAGCCGCCGCGGTCGGGTTCGAACCCGGGAACTCCGGATCAGTAGTCGAGCGTCCTAACCACTGAACCACCGCGGCGGGGTGGCGCATTTAGCGAAGCACGGATTTTCTTTTCCCACCAGATTCAAATAGTGTAGATACTGTTATCTACTGTGGCGCCAATGTGTGCAGCCGTACGGGATGTAGGGAGAAACTCTCAGACACCAAGCCTACCACGGCGGCTCCACACAGACAGGACGACCAGACAACAATGAAAGGCGTGTGAGAGCGCAGTAGTGTTGACAGGACGGTTTCTGCTGTAATAATCAATCTTGTTCTGGGTGTCTCGCTTGCTCTGTTCTCTCACCGGCACGACAAATAACTTAGTATTCAGCACCATCTCCAGTTAATGGCGACCTCAGTGAGACCACTGGCACACTTCGCTGTATTTTCCTCGTACCCGCCTCGTGACAACTATTACGTCGTGGCCTCTAAATTCAAACAAGACGCAGTCTTTGAGCGTCATTAATAAAGTGAGATATTTATCTCTCGCGCAGAAAACAGGTCGCCCCGCTGATCGCATTACCGAACAAAAGCAAGACCATGAAGTTCGCAAGAACAAAAAATAAAAAAATAAACTGGGCTAAGAGGGAGACCGGGTTGCTCGCATACTTCAATTTCAATATGAAACAAACGGCCGTCTGCTGCAGCTATACTGTGATGAATGGCGACTGCTTGAGAATCAATGCCGATTCTATGTATAAGCGATGAGTGCTCTCGTTCCTGATCACTCCGGAGCACTCGGGGCGCGCTGGGCCGGTATCCAGAAAATCCAGTTTCATAATAGTGCACTGTGCAGAAACGGAGATCTCGCTGCTTATCGGCGCCGGACGACCTTAGAGCTTTGACAAGTCGTATGCATCTTCGAAGTGAAAGCTCGCGGTGCTCAGGGCCAGGAGTGTCGACCTGTTTCTATTTGCCTTCGCTGTATGAAATGCGCGAGGCTCTGCGCGGAATTTGCTTTTGGTTCGAAGAGACCAAAGCAGTTGGCGTTTGAGGCAAGTATTCGTAATTACGACGTTGTGACTTTTTTTTTGTTTACTCACAAATGTCAAAACTGTGATGACATCAAATATCTTTTGCTCCAGCTCGTAATAAATCATATCAGGAATCGTTGAATCCCTTCAGTACATTCGTTTTTTTTTTTCTCGTGCATATCCATAGCATGGTTGTGACGCCTATACGAAAAGGCTGAAACCCGCTGAGTTTTTACAGACGCACAAAGCGAAAAGACAGATCAAAGAGGTTCTCGCACTTTGATTTGTAGGTTCAACTTTGAGTAATCTTTAATAATGGCGCCATATTGCAGTCAAAGCAGCGTGCCATTTTTGTAAGCATTCTTAGTTGTTCTGGGTATTGCTTTTCGTAGTAAATTAAAGGTACCATGCTCAACGAGCTTATGACAGCGTCACAAGAGAGATGCAGGCGATTTCGACATTTTTTTCCGAGAATCCGCTCAACATCGACGATGACATGAAATTAAAATTTCCAAACGCAGTGACACCTTATCCACTCACCCCGAACCATGAAGTATCGCCCTTTGGCCTGGGTCTATTCCTTCCCGCCCGCTGGTCGCAATTGACAGGGACGACGACAGCAACGGTCCGTCCCAAACACCAGCACAACCGAACTCTCTCAGCGGCAAACGTCGTCAGAAGAAATAACGGTCAGACCCGGGAGGCGCAGCACGTCAACGTGTCAGAGACGACGGGGGCTGCGGCGTCATCGTCTTCCAGGCACACGCGTGAGCGCGCGGCGCGGCCCGCAGACGAGGCACAAAAACACTCACAAACGCACATACACACACTCGTCAATTCCGAAACGTCGAACGGCTCAGGGACAGCACCACCAGCGCCGCCGCTCCTCGAATTCCAGGCAGACAGGTAACCTGCCCCCTCGGCGGGCCGTCGGTTTTCGTTTCATCGCGGCACCTCTCTACACGTCTGGAAGGAACCCCCGGCGATCTGTGACACGCTGAAGAAGCAGAAGCAGCAACAGCAAGGGCTGCTCAGTATCAGCGGAGGACTACTTCGCAGGCAGGACAAGCCCCGCGAAGACGTGCACTCTCAACAGCTGTAAAGAAGCAGACACAGTCGTCCAACGACAGCTTCTGGACCACGGAGAAACAAGTCCGCTGACGTGAAGGAGAAGGAGCCGTAGAGTTGTCGAGCGCGGCGACAAACAAGCACGATGCGCGAAGACGGCAACGAGTTGGCAAAGAGCGCCGAAACTTCTCGGGCCCGAGAGCAGGCGTCGGCACAGCCAGTCCGGCTACTCGAGGAAAAATAGCGCTGTGGTGGTAGCGGCGATGGTGGCGGTGGTGGGACCCCCCGTTCCCTCATTCATAGCGGCCGCCCTCTCCCCGCGACGCGGCTGATCAATCAGCGCTCGCCCGGCCGCTGACGTCGCGCCTCGCGTCACTCCTCATTGGCCAGGACGCGCGAAGGTGCGTGTGCCGGCAGCGGACCGACGCGCGTGGCGTGGTTATAACGGGCAATGGTGTGCTGGGTTGTTGCGGGTGTGCCAGAAAGTTTTGTTTTCTTCAACTAGATTGGCGAGTTCACTGAGGTATTTTTTTGTTTCTTGCTTTCAGAATCAAAACATTTACTTACGTCTATTCCATGTTTGTTTTAGCTGTATCTACTATACCTTGAAGGAGATTGTGTTCACTCTTGTCAGTATTGTCAGTATTGAAAAGGTCACAAACGTAGTGGAAGCTGTCATTGAGTTTTGTCAATATGTCAATGCCTGTGCATTGAGAAACTAACTGCTGTTCATATATAAGCTATTAAAACAGGACGCCCGAAAACGTTCGCACAATGCAATTTACGCTAAGATGTTCAACTCTTCCCCTCCTCCTTTCCCAATGCCCATTTCGTTCCACTGAATAAATTTTACACGTAGGTGCCAAGTGTCGCTGTTTCGTTGACTTCGGGTTGGTTAAAAATAATGCGAAAAAATTGCGCCCTCTGCAGAGGTTGTTACACCTCGTTCACCTGTCGTTCTCTCCCTGGAGGAACTGAAAATCAGATATAGGAATTTTTAAGAAAAAGAAAACGGTATTTCTTTTTCGTCTTTAGTTTTGTGTTACCCAGCTTAAGTTTCGCTGCTCACTAAGCGCTGAAGCTCCTGATAAACAGTTCTTGCCAAAACGGGTTTTGATTTAATGCATGTTGCCAAAGATGCAAGTAGGGTGCAAGACACGCCGCAGCGGTGGACACCGGCTTAATTTACACCATTGTATTTCTCTGGCTCCCCCCAAAATCTATCTACACAAGTATTTCCATTCTTCGCCCCCAGTAAAACGCTATCCCAGCGGACGGATTTCAAACTCACGGACTGCTCAGTGCAACACCATTATAGGACATCGAACACCGTGGAGGGTACTAAGACAAGGTTGTTCCTCTCAAATGCGAAGAACAGATGTTCTTTACTTTTTTTTTTACTTAGCGTAAGAACGTCGCATGATTCCCAGAAGATTTGAGAACATTTTGTTGTGCAGTGTAAAAGCGCGGAACGAGACAAGTGCGCGATTGTCAATTATATTATCACTTTCAGCTGCTTCAAGAAGTTATCGTATTAAACTGCAAAGAAGTTGGGTGAGAACTGTTGAGCAAGCAAGACAATCACTATACAAGACAGGACTGGCGCGCACGTCGTGATTGTTATCATTAGCCCTTCTAAAATTATCGGCAACAATCATTCAACATAAGAAGAACGTGTAAAGGGTTGTATTAGCGCAACCGTTGTCATTGAAGTCGACATCCGTCGGCTTGCCCGGCAACTTACCTGCTGAACTGCAAACAGGCTAAAAGAAAAGAAAACTAGATGTGAAATGAGTCCACATCTTATGCTTCTGTTTATTTCTTACCCCTTCCCCATCGAATGGCAATGGACAGTTCTTTTCCGTAATAACTTCATTTTTCATTCATTGATTTATTTTTCAGTGCGTTCAAATAAGGTGTGTTTCAGGCGTAGCCGGAACACACCTCTGGAAGCTTATGTCGTCTTGCACCCCGGAGAAATGAATGTTGAAAAAGTATTGTTTGCAGATAACAATATAGCGACAGTCGAGATCATTTTATGACTCTGTATCATTGGTTGTAGTAACCCGCCAGCAAAAAGAAGAGGCATCTCTAGTTCTGAGCTGCACTTGCGTTCACAATACAGCGTTGTTGTATGTTGCTATTGTGGAGCAATTTGGTTTCTAAATAATTACGTTCAGGGCAACAAGCAATAGCAACGTTGGCGGTCGCGGAGAAAATACTCTCGAAGCTGAGACGGCAGGTCTCCTACTTTCACTGCAAACGGTGTGTATTGTATCTCACGCTTGGTTCTCGTATATGTTTTTGAGCACACTTGTTTTTCTTTTCTTTTACTTTGCAGCATTATTTACCGCGAGAAACGGAGGCAATAAAAGATGGAAATGCTGAAGTAATTTCAGTCAGCTGTACTACAAGGAAACTAATTCTGTATAGGTTATTCCTTCTAAGTACACTTGACTTCTGGTATAAATATAGCAGAAACCATTTCTTAATCGAGTTCCAAAAACCCGCCGCCTCCTGCTTGTCATTTAAAGTTTTTCCTACACTCTGCGTCGTCCCGAGCACCTACTCACCAGTTAATTACGGCTTAAGCTGCAGCAAAAGCAGCTTTCTTGCCGGGATATTGTATACCAACCGCTTCTGCAGTCTTTGTCAAATGCTTTTAGAGCTTCGCCGCGTCGGATGGCAGCCGTCGCTCGCTCGCTGGCTGCTGGCATTTATGCATCTGCTCATTTGTTTACACAGCCCCTGACAGCACACGCCTATCAGAGGCGTACAGGCGAGGCCGGATGATTTAGGCTGGCTTCGTGAGCGTCATCTGACAGCGACCGCTGGCGTTATCTTATTGGCCCGAAGGCGCTCAAAGCGAACCGCCGCCGCCGCTGCTGCCTCAGCTCTCTCTCTCTCGCTCCCTTCCTATCCTTTCCCTCTGCGGTGCGTTCCTCCGATGGGGCCTCTCTCTCAAGTTCGCGGCCAAATTAGCGTTCACTCGCCTTTAGTGCGTGACAAAGCGCTTGCGCAGGCCGTCTCAGAACTTATATATATATATATATATATATATATATATATATATATATATATATATATATATATATATATATATATATATATATATATATATATATATATATATATATATATATATATATATAAGTATATATATAGTCATCAGAGAAAAAGTTCATTCAAGCATACTTCCTAGAGCACCGAAACCTCCCTAAACACCAACTTTCAGCTTCATGGTTTCGCTGCTTTCGTCGGGTAGTAGGCACGAACCTAAACGAGAGTATTTCCGCGCAGAATAAAAGAGGGAACAAAAACTATATATATATATATATATATATATATATATATATATATATATATATATATATATATATGTGTGTGTGTGTGTGTGTGTGTGTGTGTGTGTGTGTGTGTGTGTGTGTGTGTGTGTGTGTGTGTGTGTGTGTGTGTGTGTGTGTGTGTGTGTGTGTGTGTGTGTGTGTGTGTGTGTGTGTGTGTGTGTGTGTGTGTGTGTGTGTGTGTGTGTGTGTGTGTGTGTGTGTGTGTGTGTGTGTGTGTGTGTGTGTGTGTGTGTGTGTGTGTGTGTGTGTGTGTGTGTGTGTGTGTGTGTGTGTGTGTGTGTGTGTGTGTGTGTGTGTGTGTGTGTGTGTGTGTGTGTGTGTGTGTGTGTGTGTGTGTGTGTGTGTGTGTGTGTGTGTGTGTGTGTGTGTGTGTGTGTGTGTGTGTGTGTGTGTGTGTGTGTGTGTGTGTGTGTGTGTGTGTGTGTGTGTGTGTGTGTGTGTGTGTGTGTGTGTGTGTGTGTGTGTGTGTGTGTGTGTGTGTGTGTGTGTGTGTGTGTGTGTGTGTGTGTGTGTGTGTGTGTGTGTGTGTGTGTGTGTGTGTGTGTGTGTGTGTGTGTGTGTGTGTGTGTGTGTGTGTGTGTGTGTGTGTGTGTGTGTGTGTGTGTGTGTGTGTGTGTGTGTGTGTGTGTGTGTGTGTGTGTGTGTGTGTGTGTGTGTGTGTGTGTGTGTGTGTGTGTGTGTGTGTGTGTGTGTGTGTGTGTGTGTGTGTGTGTGTGTGTGTGTGTGTGTGTGTGTGTGTGTGTGTGTGTGTGTGTGTGTGTGTGTGTGTGTGTGTGTGTGTGTGTGTGTGTGTGTGTGTGTGTGTGTGTGTGTGTGTGTGTGTGTGTGTGTGTGTGTGTGTGTGTGTGTGTGTGTGTGTGTGTGTGTGTGTGTGTGTGTGTGTGTGTGTGTGTGTGTGTGTGTGTGTGTGTGTGTGTGTGTGTGTGTGTGTGTGTGTGTGTGTGTGTGTGTGTGTGTGTGTGTGTGTGTGTGTGTGTGTGTGTGTGTGTGTGTGTGTGTGTGTGTGTGTGTGTGTGTGTGTGTGTGTGTGTGTGTGTGTGTGTGTGTGTGTGTGTGTGTGTGTGTGTGTGTGTGTGTGTGTGTGTGTGTGTGTGTGTGTGTGTGTGTGTGTGTGTCGTTTAGGTTCGTGCCTACTACTCGACTAAAGCAGCGAAACCATGAAGCTGAAATTTGATGTTTAGGGAGGTTCGGTTCTAGGAAGTATGCTTGAATGAACTTTAATCGAAGCATAAGTATTCTTTTTTTTGCCATGTTACCTCGATATGATGTAACTTTTCCAGCAGTTCGTCGTAGTTAAATGGCTAGACAAGGGTGTTGATAGCGTATAAGAATCCGGGAACAAGCCAGCGATATACCGTGAAACGATAGGCTCATGCGTGGTATATGTGCATTTCAACGCAAGGCGTAAGTAAAAAAAATAAAAAGCTGTCAATAAAATGCTGGTACACTCTAACTCTATCACTCATAATATTAAAGGGAACAAAAGTATTTCGTTTCGTTCATTTCTTAAATTGCGGCTTTTGTGCCGTGGCCTCAGTCTATAGTACCTCGTCGGCTCGCCATATATTCGCTTCTCGTGCTTTCGTGCTCTCGTAGACTCTGAACACAAATACGCCTACATGGGTGTAAAAATGGAGTAAGCTGTCGTTTAGCAGCCACCCTATAGAGGACAGCTTACTCCCTTCTTCTTAGAGTGTGCCTGCACTTACGCATGCATGAAAACCCTCTGACGTAGACGTTCGCGTGGTCGGAACAGCTGCTGTTTCAAGGAGGGCGCTGAGACCTCTAGCGTAACCGCTCGAACCGGTCAATCGCACATCTTACTGCAGCCGGTCTAAATGGATATGTGCTGTCTATAGGGCCAAGCGCGTTTCCCCAGCAGTTGATGTGCGAGGGGCTATGTCTAGAGTAAACGGCGGTGGAGGAAGGGCAAGGGATGAAGGGGGAAAGAGGGGAGGGGGCGCTGCGGAGCGGCTCGCTATATCATTGTCACTTCCTTGCGCCGGCGAAAGGCGAAAATTCTACAAGCCTTTTTCGCACCAAACTCAACCAGCCGGGTTATATCCACAGTAGGGCAAACGCCTCTCCCATTTACTTTAATTAGCCATCTTTTAAATGACAATTTAAGAAGAAAGAATGCCTGAAAGACGGCTGCCCGAAATCTCGAGTCAAGTTGCTAGTAAACATGAATTGGAGTTTTCGGTAAGACCATAAAATGTAGGTCGAATTCATTTTTTTAAATAAAACCGGGAAATGGCAGCATTATTGCGATATACGCCACAGCGTGCTGTCTATTGAGTTCGAGTTACGAACGCGGTCATAAGAGACAAGTGTACAGTCGCGCTTTGTTAATATCACCCCTATTAATATCGACGACCCGAATTATGAACAGTCTTTCTGGGGGCCAAATGTTTTCAATGTATTTAAGCTTTGTTAAATGGAAACTCGCTGTCTGGACAATGGACAGCGCGAAAATGCGCAGAGCTTATTGGAAACCATGTATATTTTTCGCGTTAATACCAGCAGCGATTAGAAAAAAATATCGATTTCCCCCAACCAGATGTTTCCATTCCTGTGTTGTGAGTGCAAGGCATCAACGAAATGGTGTGTGAAGGTCCAAATGATTTAGTGCCGGCCTTTATTCTTGTTGTTTCATGCTTTACATGGCCACGATGCCCGGTGAACGCGCTTTGTCATTTGTCGCATTGCATGAATGGCTATGAAGAAAATACTCTCCAGCTTGTGCTGCGTTGAAAGCTGCATTCAGCAGCTGTTACCCGACAGAGTGCAGATACGTATACTAGCAATTTGTGGGAAATGGACAGTCGTATTAGCACATACGTCATCCTTCCATGTGCATGTGTGTGTATGTGTGTTTTTTAAGATGATGACGAGGAAGCAGTTTAAATGAAGTTTAGCAGATACTATTCACAGCAGCGCTTGTTTGTAAGAGCGCCAGTGTGCTCCTTATAATTGATTTGGCATTCACCATTTCCTGTGTCAAAAGGCAGTTTAAGCAGCGTTGAGTTGGGCAAACACTGAACACGCTCTCTATCATTTCAGGCATACAGAACACACACTTAGCGACCACTGATTCCAGGCATTCATCTGCTTCGATCTTAATGTATGGAGTGGTACTCTCACTTTTCTATCTGCGCGTTTCATTTTCATTGGTTCGGCTTCCGGTGTGAACAAATGCGTCCATTAAGAACATAGGAAAGGAGCTCCGTTTGAAGGGACGTCTGACTTGAGCAAATGGTGCGGCGCAGCGGATATATTGATTAGGTTTGGTTTATGGTTCACGGAGGTTTAACGTCCCAACGCGACTCAGGCTATGAGGGACGCCGTAGTGGAGGGGCTCCGGAAATTTCGACCACCTGGTGTTCCTTAACGTGCACTGACATCGCACCTCTGCGGTCGAATTTCGATGGAGGCGAAATTCTAGAGGCCCGTGCACTGTGCGATCTCAGTGCACGTTGAAGAACCCCAGGTGGTCAAATTATCCGGAGCCCTTCACTATGGCGTCCCTCATAGCCTTAGTCACTTTGGGACGTTAAACCCTCATAAACCAAACGTGATTTTCGCCGCTTCTCGCGCTTGGCACTACAGCATGTTATTCAATATTTTTACCGACATCCAGCATTTTTGCCCGTGGCGATATATGAAAAAAAAAGGAAGGCATTTTCGAGCAATCGTTACCTAGAAGGGACGGGCTGTACTCTAACTTTCCAAAATTGGCACGTCCTGCAGGCGCGCTATGCTTTCCCACGAATTTTTATGCACTGGACTTATATAGACTGCAGGAATTTGACAAATTCGACGACCTCCGAGTGCCTATGACCTACGACGCTGGGAAGGCTTCATATACGCCTGGCATTCCCCTTTATACATACCACACAACCTCGAAACTCGCCTCTGCCCGCCTTCTTTGACAGAGCTTCGCAGTCCTCTCAAAGAGCTTGACATAACCGCCGCCATCTTTATGCAGCACCTATGACCGCCAACAGGTCCCGTCATAAGAGGGTAGAATTCTCAGTCCTCTTCAGCACCTCAGCATACCATATCCCATAGGTAGACGAACTCACTCATGAGTGGACTCACTCGGGTTCACTCACACTCATTTCAGATCATGATCTGAGTCGTGATCACGTGAGTCCGGACTCACATTCAGATCATGATCGAAGTCGCGAGTCCGGACTCTGGTTCAGATTATGATCTGAGTCGTGAGTGAGTCCGGACTCACATTCACATCATGATCTGAGTCGTGAGTGAGTCCGCACTCATATTCAGATCGCGATCTGAGTCATGAGTCCGTGCTCACGTTCAGGTCATGATCTGAGTCATTGTTAGTCCGAGCTCACATTCAGGTCATGATCTGAGTCATTGTGAGTCCGGGCTCACATTCAGATCATGGTCTGAGTCGTGAGTCTGGACTCATGTTCAGATCGCAGTCCGAGTCTTGAGTCCGAACTCATGTTCAGATCGCAATCTGAGTCAAGAGTACGGGTGCACATGAAGATCATGATCTGAGTCTTGGTGAGTTCGGGGTCACATTCAGATCATTACCAGTCGTGGTCAGTCCTGCCGAGTTTCCTGTGCACTCGTAATACTTATTAAGCTTCTAATCCAGATGATGATGCAAAGCAAATTCATTGTTTCCTGACATGTAATTTCTGTGGTTCATGCTCATGGTTATTAAAACACGAGAAATGTTTATTGGCCGCCGCGCTTGGACTCGGTAGATATTACCTGTGTCTGGCTGTAACGCGCTTGTTGTAGTTCTTCTTTTGCAGTTTCTTAATTAGTTACAAAACGCATGCAGCGGCCTCAGATCTTTGCGTCCCCTGAGGGGCAGCTACAGGCCTCTAGGCCTCTCATGCAGGCCTCCCTACGGGCTAGCTGCAGTTAAGAGCTCATCGCATCGCAGTGTTAGCATTTTGCTGCATTTTGACTTTAAGTAAGTCATTAGGTCTGAAAGTTACCCAGTCTTTTTACCCATATATCACCATATTTCTCACCTTTAATTATTTCTTTTTTTATGCATACAATGTCCTAAAATATATTCCGTCTGGGTGGACGGTAAGAAGGCTAGACATTATATGGAAGAAAGGAATTCGTACATGCGAGTGTCGAAACTAAATGCAGATTTATTTTTGTTTAATTATTCTGCGCCATACCGTAGTAATGAACACGCGAAAATTAGCCTTGCATTTACAGCGCGGCAAGAAATCGACCTAACGCTGAACAAAACGGAGAAAGACGACATGAAGAGAAGCAGGGGCAAATATTTCTTGCGACCCATTTATTCGCTCACTTCTCCTGTTCCTCAGTGACTGGCGTATCTTTAAATTTCCATGGTAGGGCGTAAAGTAGCCGAAAGAATGAAAGTGATGATGTGAAAGGTGCGGGACGGTCGATGGCAGGTTTTTTTTTCTTCTGGTTAGGGATGGTTTGAACGGGCCAAGATTCGAGTAGAACCTTTTTTGGTAATTTGCTACGGTCCCGAGGATATGATACTTTCGTCAAAGTTGATTCTATGATCTGAGTCCTCGGAATGTTCGGCTATCCAATTGTGTTCACTTGTGAAGTCGCGAACGTCGTTTTTGTGTTCCCGCATGGACAAGTTGCAGAACATTGAGCGCGCTCCAAATGAAAACCCTCGTTCGCAGACGAACTGTTCACAGTCTTGTTTCAAAAGAAAGTGGGGAGGTGCCTCTTTATCTGTATGAAAGGGAAGTTGTTGAAAGTACAGAGGAGAGAAGCCCAGAAAGCTTTACTGTGAATATCACCTTACGGGGTGCAGTGACATTCAACACACGTACCGTGCCTTGCGAGAGAGATCACAGCATTGTCGCGTGGAGCCCTCCTACCCCATGCTGGCGGCGTCGCTGTTCATGTCACCCTCAGCGCGCCGTGGCGCCTTGCTTGCTACGCGCCCCCGGAACAGAGTGATGGACTGTTTCGCTGAAGGAAGACTGCAATAAACGCGTCTTTTGAAGCTGGAGCATTACTTGGCTTGTGCGAAAACCGGGCCGCAGCCAGAAAGCCGTGGCAGGCACACGTGACAGAGACGCCGCACGCGAGTGACGTCATCACCATTATTGCGACTTTCTCCTTCCGAGATGAGCACGACGACTTGTGCGATGGATAGAAACAGGTCTGGAGGCGCCCTTCCTCCTGCCTGGGGTACAATACCCCCTCACTCAGATAACAAAACAGACCAAGCTCAAGCAAAGTTCCCCTGAGGGTATTGGCTCAAGATGGGAGTGGCTGACCTCCTCCGACGCATGGGCGAGATACCATTGTCCTGCATGGCTTGATGTTCATGTAAAAAGTGGCGTGTCGCTTCAGCGAGATACACTAGGAAATACGATGCGCTCCTGTCGTATTCATGTAAGCATGGCTAGAGTTTACACAAAAGGTAAAGTACGCGCTGCTGCGGTGATTTGGCCTTCAGTTGAATCGTTCGCGTCTACACCACTGTTTCGCTGAAGGAAGACTGCAATACGCGACCAACGCAGCGAAAGGTGCGAAGTGAGCTGCTGCGGCGAAACAACGTTCAACACCAGAGTCCCCGATAAAAACTCGGAGACAAGCAGTGCTCTCGCATTTACGCATCATAAAAATTGCTTAGGTGCCCGCATAATTTTTGTGAATTAGGGGGCCTGTTTTCGGAGGCGAGCCTCGCCTCTCCCCTACCTGCAGATGTGTGCGAGCCATACCGCTGCACAAGCGTTTGTGTGTCCGTGGTGAATCGGTGAAGCTTGGACCCAAGGTGTTTGGTGGGCTGATCACACCCAAGAAAGCACAATATTTGCTCACGTCCATGAAGTGCGGATAAGAAAGAAAACGGCAGAGGACGCAACCCTGAAAATGAGACTAAATAATTTACTCCAGATGAGATCCGTTAAGGGAATAATGGATAAGGGTCGCAGAGGAGGAAAGCTGTATAATATGAAAATTAGTTTTTAACGAGTGTATATAGCAGTAACGCAAATAACAGTAACGTAGCAGTTCTAAAGTTCTTACGGGAGGCTCACTCTGCTCTTGAGATATGCGTAATATATGGTTCAAACACAGAAACAGCCCGACTTAATGGCTTGATAATTGGATTAATTCTGGAGAAAAGGTAGCACAGCATAGAAACAAAAATAAAATAAAGGCGAAAATATTGAAGCACCAAAAGCAGTGTTTATGTATGTTCTAAAAGTTGCCTTCCGGAGCACAAAATCATAAAAAGTAGAAGTGCAGGTGCCATAGTTGTCACATATAAATGTTCGTTCAGGCGCGTAACATTGGCCGTTGGGCGTAAAGCAGATTTACCTGTCCGATGAGTGAGCTTATAGGAGTCGTAAGTCAAGGAGAGACTGGCTTTGTCATGAGTTGAAATGGGCGAGTGAGCCCGAATGTCTGAGCGCGATGAGTCGTGAATCAAGATGAGTTGTGAGACGATATGAATGAGCCCAGATGAGTCGTGAGTCGAAATTAGTGAGTCCACATGAGTCGTGAGTCGAAATCAGTGAGCCCAGATGAGTCGTCAGTCGGAATGAGTGAGCCCAGGTGAGTCGTGAGTCGAAATGAGTGAGTGAGCCTAGATGAGTCGTGAGTCTGAGTGAGACGTGAATCGCTATGAGCGGTTGACCTCGTATGAGTGCTGAGTCCGAGTGAGCCCAAGTGAGTTTTGATCATAAATGAGTTTGGTTTCATGAGTTCGAGTGAGCCCGGGCCTCTGTGAGTATGGGTTTGAGTGAGCTCTTAGGCTGACCAAAATTTTTTGAGTGAGCCTGAGTGAGCTCTCGTGATTTTGCCGAGGTATGCCATATCCGCAGTATTGGTGCTCTAGAAGCACCCCAATACTTGGGTGCTTCTGTCACACTCCAGCTTTTCAACATCTTAGCAATACTGCAGCACCCCAGCTGGAGCGAATTTCTACCAGAAGTAAGGACTTTGTTTTGTTACGATGACAAAGAACTTAACTGAACTTTGTTAATTTCACCGTGTCCTCGATTTCATTTCCTGACGGAATTTTCTTATTAGCAACACCAAACGACAATGCAACGTTTTTCGCCTTGGAGTCCTTCATTTTTACGGCGCAGAAAGGACGTACTGTATACGACGCCCGTATAACAGTCTCAGCTTCTTTTTTTCTAATCAGCGCTACAGTTTCACTGCCAGCTTTATAACGCTTCCTGGTCGACCAAAAAGCAAAGCACGATGCGATGTTAACGGGGCCGCCACAACCGCATGATGCCTGGAACAGCACGTACCTTCCTCCTGGTGGTAAGAAGGGGGATGGGGATAGACCCACGGCCATCTTCCCTACATGGGCAGCAGCTGCTAATTACGCGTCGCGACACTAAAGAAGCCATTTCTCAGGAGCGTCCGCACCCACCTTAAGACGGCGCACCGCCTTTATACCACCCCCTCCCCCTTATAGGGCGCCAGGCTTCGAGATGAAACCCTCCCTATGCACAGTGCATTGCGTCCAGCGTTCGTCATTAGGCCTATTAGAGACGCACGGAGATAACCGAGTTTTCTGTGTCCGCCGACACACAAACACGCACACACTCACGAATACATACACGCACATACCCGCGCATACGAGTACGCACGCACACCGATGAGCGGCGCAGCATTCAGCCGCCTTCGTAAAGCCCCCGCCTCGGCCGTCTCCAGCGCCCTCTCTCTGTTCATCTCTTCTGTCTCGGACGCGCGGCGGCCGCTAATGGAAGTCCCGTCCAACACCTGCGCGTGTGCCGCAACCTCTCCCCCCCATACGCGTCGGGGGCCGGCGGCGCGGTGCTCTCCCAAAGGCGGCGCCAATTGGGCCACAGGTGAAACACAAAGGCTCGCCATTGTGGGCCCCGCCACGCAGGGCACACTCGAGTGCGAACACTCGGCGGACAGCTTTGCACGGCGGCGGCTGCGGCGAGCTCAGTCTTTTCCTAGAGCGCCTTTTAAAGGCGGTGCCGCCCTGTGGAGTGCGCATACACTTGAGCCGCGGCTTAGCAGCGCGGTATGTGTGTGTATACGATGGAGACCTTATCTGCGCGCGCAGAACGTCTAACGGAGTTGCACGAAGGTGTACCGGAGATAGCAAAGGTCCACGTCCGCTCTGCCAGGGCTCTTCAGCTATGTACCTATACATGGGTGTACATCTTTGCGGCTGTAGCTGTTGAGAGTACCCTGTGTGTTTCTGTAAGAGACTGCGTATAACAGAACATTGCTTTTATTCTGTTTTCCTTACACAAAAGCAGTTGGACTTGACCACCATCTGAGAACGAACTACGTGCGGGACCTTCGGAAACACGTTGCTGCTGTTGCACGCCGTGCATTCATGGAATCCTTCATGCTGTTTGTGGCCTTACTATATGCTGTGACAGAGCACTCCGTGATAGGTGAACTGTGGTCGGACTCGAATGCTTGCTCTTCGCTGAGCGACCATGGTACTGTACATGAGGCTGTCATGCATGCCTGAACCCGCATTTGGGATGAAAGCTCCGTTGCACCTTTTAGTGGGGTTGCAGTGTGTTTTTTTTTTATAAATGAACTGTTCATTTGGCCTAGCACATAATCTAGGTGCCACCGGTGCTTCAGTGGGAAAGCGTTCCCTTTTAAATCAAGGTCGGCAATTTTATTTTAAATTATTTACTTTCATACGATGACGCGAGCATGAACTTTGAGTTCCGTATGGCGGTGCCCAATACGCGGGTGCGTAAAACTAACTGTGCCCCTGCGCAGTGCGTCATCGATTTGTTGCTGAAACCATCGTTTTATTGACGAACGAAGTGTTGATCTGTCTTCTTCTTAATTAGATGCGTTACAAGAGTATCCGGTGCTCTTCCAGCATTTCCTATAGCTTTGTGCTATTAGGAACTTTCACAAATACACACTCACAGTTCCCATAACGCATTCTAAAGTGCACTTTGTAAGTTCGTACAAACTTCTCGCATAGAGGAAAACAGGCGACTCAAACACTCGCCCGCCCCATATCCCGGAACGACAAAATACTGGGCATTAGGGTGGCAAACTTGGCCGCTTGGCAACTGTCCATGAGAGAGCGGCACGAAAGACATGACGACCGCAAAAGAAGAGACAGGCGGGAAAATGCTGGCGCACCGCACAGGTTCCCCAAAAGAAGCAGAACCTTCGCGTAGCGAAACATATTTCATATGCAAGCAACGGTCTGAAGAAGAAAAATCAGGGGCGGTCTGTTGGACCCAGGCGGAGTCATTCTTAGTCATTTTCATTTTATTGCGAAGCAATACTGCTCGAGGTTTCCGCTCTCTGCCGTCGTCCCGGAGAATCCACCATTGACCTTTAGCGTGACCTATGTGTGACGTCATACCAGCTGTGGAAAAGCGGGGCCCCAAATCGGCTCGTCGCAGTCGTCCCGGCGAATCCTCCACGGTATGTCGGAGGATGTGTATAAGGCGAAGCTGCAACGATGTGCGGCAGCTAAGAAGCGGCGGCGTGCGGTAGAAACGGATGAAGAGCGGGAACAACGTTTAGCTAAACGGCGTGCATATTATGCAGCCAGGCGAATGCGTTCAACATCTCTTGACCTGGGTCATTGTTGGTACGGGCTCCCTCTCCTCTCCCCAAAACGCAGAGAGGGAGATTTCCCTCTCTCTCCCCCTGTCACCTGCCAGCCGTGGCCGGTGGAAGAAGAACAATCCCTCGCTCCATTTGTAGGGAAATTAGACAGTTTTCGTCTTCATGGCTCACCTAATGCTATCGAATTGAAAATCCGGTCAAGACTTGTACCGCCGGTCTTTTCGACTGTTGCCATGCGTTTGGTGCGGTTTCCCCCGAAAATATAGAGCACGCGCACAATGAACGTCAGTATGTCCACGCATTATGATGCTGAAGCATCACTGATTCCGGAGCTTTCTGATGGATGCCATGTAGCGAAAAGAAAGAATACATCGCCAGAGCAACAGTCCTGTATAATCGGTTCAAATGGGCAATGCAAAGGATCATTATGAAGCTGAGACGATTATATAGATGAGCAGCGCGAAAGGGACTTTTAATCACCGAAAGAATGGGCCGACATGCGCTTAACGCTGGATTTCGGACATGTAGCGTATACAGGGCATTCGTCAACCTATTTCGTCGCGGACAGCGTCGTTCAGAGTGGGCCCCTGCAATCAAGGGATGGTTTAGGGTTTACTGGGGTTTAACGTCCCAAAGCAATTCAGGCTATGATGGCCGCCACAGTGAAGGGATCCGGAAATTTCGACCACTTGGGGCTCTTTAACGTGCACTGACATCGCACAGTACACGGGTACGGTGTACTAGAATGCACTGTAACACGAGCCACTAGAATTTTGCGTCCACGGAGTCTTGAGAAAGGACACTAAATAAAAAGTACACTTTTAAGGGTGCTGCTATACTTTTGTGACATTGTATTGTCGCTTTTGAATACGGCTACACAATAAACGCAACTTTCGCGGTTGAAGCGATGGAAATGCAGAAGGAAAATTTTTTATGAGGAACGCAAAGACCCACTTTAGGCGGAAGCCTGAACCACGTCGTGAGGTAAGGGATGAAGCGAAAGTGTAGAAGGGAGATACAGAGAAAGTAACACCATCGTTAGGGACTACGGCTAATTTCGACCCCTGGAGGTTATTAACGTGTACTGGCACCGCACAGCACACGGGCGCTTTTTGTATTTCGCCTTCATTCAAATGCGGCCGGTAGGGGTGGGATTTCATCCCGCAACCTCATGCTTAGCAGCCCAAAGCCACGACAACCATGTCATCTTATTGTTACAACAGCTGTCCACAAAAGTGTTCCTGTTGTGCACTAGTTATACACGTAGTTATACCGAAATCGCATCTAAAGTGTGTCTGCCTAGGGCAGGAATTTATCGGAATACAATGGCCCCCTCCCCACCCAACCCCCTAGCACCAAATCGTGCCAAACCAATGTTACAGATACGGCTGTGGTACTATTCCGGGAAGATATTTTCCTTCTCTCAATGAAATGATAAGGGCTGAAATATCTTTGGGAAGGCGCACTGCTCACAAGTGTGGTATCTCTACACTGACTGCCGCTAAGCCTGCAGGTAGTCGAATTGGGCGGTGAGACGCATCGAGAATAAAATTCGTGAGCCGGGTCAAAGACCGCGCGAGGGCAGACAATTTGGCGCCTTTCGACAGGCGTGGCAAAAAGACAGGTGCGAAATCGCGTGGGACGAAGAAAAAGGTGTCTTTTTTTTTTTTGTCTCCAAGGATTGTGGTGGAGTGGCGCTGGGGGATGAGCAAGCGTAAGTGGTGCGAAAAGGAGGCTTCACGACCGCGGCAGGCAACGCGATTTGAACTGACGCTAACGACATCCGCCCAGCGGTAAAGGACGGGAAAGAGCGAGGAAAAAAGAAAACGGGGACGGAAATAAAGCGAGGCGTTGTTCTTCTCGAATGAACAGGTCTTTCTTTCGCGGCATCGTTCCAGGCGCTTTAAACGACCTGACTCCCTGCACACTTGGCGTCTGAGAATCGGGGCTCCTACAGGGCTGGGAGCACGTGCATTTCGCCCACACGCTCCGTAGACGCGTGGGAGTGTGAATGTGCGAATTGAGCCAATATCCAGACCGGGTAAGGTCGGTCCGACATCCGACCCCGTGCTCTGTACGCTTCCCTGCTTGGGGTCATAAAAAAAATAACAAAGCCACGAGTGGGATGTCGAGCCCTTTGTTGGCCGGTGTAGATTTATCTCTTCTTCCCCTTTCGTCAGGCATAGGAAAGCTTAGGTATAACTCGCTCTTCTACTGCGTGTAGTTTTGGTTTTGCTGCAGTTCTTACGGATCGTTTTTTTTTTTTGCCTTCTATTCATTCAGGAGGCCAGCTGTTCGGGCGTTGAGCCCTGTTGCTACCGCTTCCACGAAACCTGTATGCGAGCAGGCGCGAATGACGTCAGAGAATGTGAGCGTGGGTATCAGGACTTTTTTGCATTTGTATGGAAGTGCACTTGGCGGGAACTAAAATATCGTCATCGAGACCCTCTCGTAAAAGCAAATGTATTTGCAGAAGTTTTATATGCTCTTTGTCCTTACGTAACTCCGTGAAGGAGCATGTAGGTAGGCGTATGAATTGCGTATGGGCCTGACCTCAATTTCTTCATTTTCCTTTTTCTTGCTTTGTTTCGCCATTTACAGGCGTATAATCAGGGTGATTTTTTTAAACGTTTACATATTTTTATTTTAAACACTGTGATATATACATCGCTGCGGTCTGTGCATGTTTACTGTACAGCAATACGAACATAATGTATGTATTTGAGTTCACTAATTAGACGTTTACATAACTAAAATTAATTAATCAACTTTTTCTGACCTTAGGGGCGACGTTATATCGCCAAATTGAAGGCTGTGAATATCGATGGTGAGTGCAGTTTTTCGTGGTTCGAGAAATCGATATTCAAAGGTACACATTTTAAAGCTCGTTGAGTTGTCTTTTCCACATTGCACATTTATAAATGGCGTCGATGTGCTGTGTTTTGTTGACGAAATCACGTTAACCGCTTCTACGTGATAACATGCACAAACGGCGTCTGTATTTGCGGCATTGAAAATGCGAACAAGACCATTTTATAAATGTACAAAGCGCGAAGTCAACTCATCGAGCTTTCAAACGCGCATTTCGGCTAATTAATCGCCGAATTACTATGGTCTGCAACGTACATAATGACCGCCTTGCTTTACAATCCACCTGAGCAGATTTCAGAGACGTACTTCTGACAACGTTTAAAATAAAAACTGTAAACGGTTTAACTGATCACCCTCACCACAGCCTCGCAGCTGGTCTAATAAGCTTGCTCCAGATCTGTGTTCATAAGGTAAAACTCTACATCCTTACTTTTATACTCGATCCTAAGTTGGCCACTAAAGTACAATAAAGTTTCAGGCTAAATGAGCCATAGTAGAGATTTAACGAAGATAAAAATGCTAATGTATTCCTCCGTGTTAAAAGCGTTGTTCCTGCTTTCGTTACCATGAATTCACGATCTTCATTCAAGGACTGCTGCCAGATTTCGTTTCCTGATAGCATTTAATTCAGTATTTCCGTGCAAGGCATAAGGATCCAACAGTTCAACTCAGTGTAATTTAATGTGCCAAAATTCACGGCTTAGGTTTAGTAGCACAAAAGGCAAATTAAACGAAAACATCTGATGTTCGAATGATGTTACAGGAAACAGTACATCAGGCACCGTAGCTTTTTTTATTTAAGCCAACGAGAAGCGTGCCACCAAAAGGAATCAACTGTATGTTGCCGTACAGTTTTGTAATCTAAACGCCAGTAGTAATCTTATTCTCTCCCCGCAGGGGGGCGTCTGCAGCGTGCAGACGTTGGCGAGTGGCGACACCACGGGTTCTCGAGCATCCCCAGGGACATCCCCGCAGGGGGATGATGGTGAACAGTGCATCACCACGGACGATTGGTTGAGCCGATGCCGAGCGTTTGGACCTTTAAGGCCCCTCGGCGGAGGCAACACACCACTTTAGCTCCAGCTTCCTGTAGACGGCACCTCCGGCCTGACTCGACTGGGGGAAATCGGCGGTCGCCTTTTCCTATCCTCCTCTCCATCTTTCACTTTCCTATCTTCTTTCTCGCGACTTTCCTGTCCTCTTTACCTTCTTGGGTTTTTCCTTCCTTCCTGGCGGCTAGGGTTAACCTTGCGTGGCCAACTACCCTGAGTTGCGTCATATTTGGTTATAGTTGGGGTGTACAGCTGGCGTGGGCAGGACTTGCAAGTTCCTGTCGCGTCCCCTCGTTGGGCTCCATGGTGGGCGGCGGGCACCATGGCCGAACAATACACTTATTTTATGGCTGCCTCTCTCCTTTCAAATGATCGGCCGCTGAAAAGAGGGCGGACCAATTTGACTTCCCAGTGCCTCCGGGAACCCAAAGAAACATTTCCAAAATTCCATGTTGTCCACGGTGAAGAGACAGAAATAACTGCCAGAACAATATCCCCATTCTTTGTCGCAAAAAGCTTGACCGATGCATTGGGCACGGGTTACAAGATAAAAAAAATGCCTAGTCGTGACCTTCTACTGGAGCTTAAAGACAGCACCCAACATTCAAAACTGTCCACCATAACGTCAATCGTCGAAACCGCAGTGTCAATAACTGCACACAGATCCCTAAACACCGTCAGGAGTGTAATCTCTGAAGCCGACTTCCTCAAACTGACCGAACAAGAAATGCTGGAGGGTCTCAAGGACCAAAATGTAATCAATGTCTACCGCATCACAATCAGGAAAGAAAACAAAGAAATACCAACTAAGCATCTTGTCCTCACTTTCAATTCAAGCACACTCCCCGAAGCAATAGAAGTTGGCTATTTGAAAATAAATGTCCGCCACTACATCCCGAACCCGCGACAGTGTTACAACTGCCAGAGATGCGGTCATGGCTCACAAAGTTGCCGTGGTCACAAAACATGCGCGAAATGCGCCTCACTCGAGCTCGTTTCAGAGAACTGTGAAGTAGCACTGCGCTGCGCGAACTGTGTAGGAGATCATCCTGCTTACTCAAGACCTTGTCCTACATGGAATACCGAAAAAGAAGTGATTACTCTAAAAACAATGGAAAATATTTCATTCTGAGAAGCACGACAGCGACTTTCACATGCCATTGGCATGTTTTCTTTAACTGCGAAAACAAAATTCTCTGATGTGGTGCGACGGGGCTGGGCACCACACCAGGCTTCGGCACCTTCCCAGGGCCATCTGCGCCCCCGGCAGACGCGGAGAAGGCCGCCCTGCCATTTCTAGAAAAGGGCTTGCCAGCCTTGAGTCGGCAGCCCAAAAGACTTCACCCCATCAGGGGAAGTCTGTATCTCACACAGCCGCAGCTTCTTCGCGGCGCTCCGGTGCCTCCGGTGAGGCAATGGACACAACCCCTTAGCACATCAGCAATGCAGGGGCGGCACAGCTCACTTGGGCGTGCCAGAAAACCAAACACTCATATTACAGGCCCCAATAAACCGGGAGCCTAAGTTTTAGGCTTCCCCCCAAAAAACAGTAAAATTGCATTCCTAATTTATTGGAACTGCCGAGGACTATTGAACAACTACAGCGATGTAAAGGACCTCTTAAACTCATTTTCTCCCGTAGCGCTATGCTTAGAAGAAGCATACTTGGGACCTCAGCATAAGAACATTTTAAAGAAACAGTCTTCCGCTGCGACAGACAGCACTCAAGTAGGCTCTCTGGAGGTGTTGCTATTGTGGTACAGAGTGGTGTTGCAACTCGTGAGGTCAAACTTAAAACTAGATACGAAGCTGTTGCAGTCACTGTTCTACATTGCGGAACAATCACAATATGTTCTATATACCTCGAGCCACACTTAACAGTCACACCACACGATCTAGAAGCACTTATTAAACAACTACCTGAGCCATATCTAGTTGTCGGAGATTTTAATGCCCACTCTGGTTTTTGGGGAAGTTAGCAAGCAGACACTAGAGGTCATATTTTAGAGGATCTTTTTCTGTCCAATGATATCTGCCTGCTCAAAATACGAAAATCATATATTGCTCTCCAAGCTCTGGAAAAATGAGCTGCATAGACCTATCTTTTAGTTCTCCGTCTGTTTTTATCGATTTTAAATGGGACGTTCTGAATAACCCCTTCGGATGTGATCACCTTCCAGTGGTAATAAACTTGTCGTCGCCACCATCAATCATCCAAAGTAAACTGCGTCGTTGGAAGCTTCACGTAGCTGACTGGGAGCTATTCCGGAAAAAAGCCTCTCTTGAAGAATTATTCTCAAATCATCTGAGTATTGATGAATTGAATGAAATTTTTACACCTTGAATCATTGCTGCGGCACGTCTAGCTATCCCTCAGCCCTCCGGAGCGGTTCGACAGAACCACAGAATGTGGTACAATAAAGAATGTAGAGAGGCGAAAAAAGTGCAAAATAAGGCCAGGGGAATTTTTCGGAAGTACTCGACACACGAGAACCTGATAAACTTTAAAAAGGCGATAGCCAATGCACGGCGTATCCGCCGCAATGCCGAGAAAGCTTCTTGGAAAAATTACATATCTTTCATAAACAGTTCAATCACATCCAAAAAAATGTGAGAGCAAGTTCGTAAATTAAATGGCAATTTCTCCCCTTTCAAAACTCATTTCTTTACAGCCCCCTATACGCAAACAAGTTTAAAGGAACTAGCACACATCCTGGGTGAACATTTCTCAAGTGTTCCCAGCTCTTCACATTGCACAGAACAATGTTTAAAATACAAAAACATTGTGGAGAAACAAAGACCTCCTACAAGCACCTGCACAAACGAACCATACAATAGTTAATCACAATTCATGAAATACACGCAGTTTTACCTGCTGGCAAACAGACTGCGCCAGGCCCTGATCAAATTCATTATGAAACGCTGGCACATCTTTCTCAGCCATCTGTCGAAGCGCTTTTGAGATTTTTTAACATGATATGGATGTCAGAAAAATACCCCAAGCCTGGAAAAAGGCCGTTATTGTACCATTCTTGAAACCTGGAAAACCACCAACCTCCCTTAGCAGTTACAGACCCATAGCCCTTACACGTTCTCTCGCTAACTCGTTTGAAAGAGTTGTGAACATTAGGTTGATGTTTGTTCTTAGGTCTCGTGAACTTCTTGATATCCACCAGTGTGGAAATCTTGTTCAACGAATGACCATCTCGTCCGCCTTGAAAATACGGTTAGAGAAGCATTCATACAAAGACAACATTGCCTAGCAGTTTTCTTTGACATGGAGAAAGCTTATGACACCCCCTGGAGGGATGGGATTCTCCGCGACCTAGCAGACCTGGGTATCCGTGGAAGGATGCTGAACTGTCTAAAAGATTTTCTTTCTGACCGTTCATTCCATGTACGCCGAGGTTCCACCCTTTCCAAACAATTCGTTCAGGAGAATGGGGTACCGCAGGGGTGTATTTTAATTACTACCTTGTCTGTCGTGAAAATGACTTCAATAGCTAAAATAGTTCCAAAGACCATTATGTATTCTCTTTATGTCGATGACCTTCAAATGTCGATGACCTTCAAATCCTTCAAATGTCGATGACCTTCAAATGTCGATGACCTTCAAATCCAGCCTGTCAACCAGTGAACGACAGATGCAAGTGGCATTAAACAGACTCGCGGTTTGGGCAGAAAAAAAAATGGGTTTAAGTTCTCCCCACAAAAAACAGTTGCTGTTCTGTTCTCGCTTAAAAGAGGTTTGCAGATTGATCCCGCCCTGCACTTAAATGAAATTACACTTCCAGTAAAACAAGAACATAAGTTTTTGGGCATAACATTTGACAAGAAACTCACATTCCTGCCGCACATAAACATAATCAAAAAGAAAGCCTCTCCATCCCTGAACATACTGAAGGTACTTTCACGAAAACGCTGGGGATCTGATCGAACGTGTCTTCTACAAATCTATAGGTCTGTAGTACATTCTACCCTAGACTATGGATGCGTTATGTATGGGTCCACGAGGACGTCATATCTAAAGCGACTTGACCCAGTGCATAACCTAGATTTACGTCTTGCGACTGGCGCATACAGAACATCCCCCATAAATAGTCTCTATGTCGAAATCAATGAACCCTCCCTTACAGACAGAACTATGCTCACATGCACATATGTCTTGAAAATCCGTTCTTTGCCGAAATATCTCTGTTATCCTACAGTTACCAAGTCCACCTCTAGGACACTGTTTAACAACAAGCCCCAGTCAATCAGACCTTTGCTTCTCCGCTTCGAGGATATTTGCCAAAGCTTGGAAATACTAAATACCTTTCCTGATGTCGCCTCTGGGGACGACCCACTGCCCCGTGGTACTGCCTTCCCGCAGTATGTGATTTTACATTAACACGCCTCCGGAAAAAACAAGCACAGCACGAATGCATATTACAGGAATACCGGGCACTACAGGAAAATATGCGAACTACATAGAATTTTACACTGATGGCTCAAAAACAGCAGATTATGTTGGAAGCGCGGTTGTACAAGGAAACTGGCAAAAAACAGTAAGGCTTCCTAACTGTGAATCCATTTTTACTGCCGAACGTTATGCAGTCTTTATAGCTGTAGAGAGAATAATAAAAAACAGCATTAAGAACAGCATAATCTACACAGATTCACTTAGCGCGATCGCGGCACTACACTACAAAAATGCAGTCGAACCCTTAGTAGGAAACATACTACACAACATAAAAAAGTCAGAACACAGGGATATATGATAAAATTCTGCTGGGTGCCGAGCCATGTTGGAATAGATGGAAATGAAAGAGCTGACCTGTGTGCTGCAGAAGCTCGCAGTCATGAAATAAAAAAAAAATCAGCAAATCCCATAGAGACTGCATGAAATTAATACGTAATAATCTGAAAACTAAATGGCAGACAACTTGTAATAATGAAATAAACAACAAGCTGCAGTGTGTAAAGCCTGTCTTAGGGGAATGGAAGACCTGTAACACACCAGAAACGGTTTACAGAAGTAATTTTATGTCGCCTGTGCATAGGACACGCACACTTGACACATAACTTCATACTAACGAAGCAAGACAAACCTCAGTGTGAAAGATGTGGAGACGAGCTCACTATAAATCATATTTTACTATCATGCTCAAAACTCGAAAAACTAAGAAAAAAGTATTTTAGCCAATTTTAAATGAACACATCCCTTTTCATCCATTTCTGCTCTTGGGATATCAAGCAGTTGTTGACTTACCTCGTGTTTTTAGCTTTTTAAGAGAAGCTAGTTTTCTTTATAAACTGTAGATTATAGACCAGCGCCTCACTTGTCTCTGATACACCTTATCCGTTTGTCATTCCTGAGAAAAGGGCTGATGTGCCTATTTCATTGGTTGGGAGCCTCGAAATCCTTGCTGCGCCAAGGATGTCCGCTGAGGTCACCTGATATTCTTTAAAGATTTTACCATTCGAAACTAAGAAAAAAAGCCCTTCACTTACATAGTGGTACGAAATAAGTTTATAGGCCTTTCACACCAACGTAGTTTCACAATTTTTTATATAATCCTGCAAAAACCTAATTTTTCTATACCTTGTGTTTGGCGCATGATAGCCTTAGATGCTTATGCGCCACTTAACCCAACACAACACAACACGTAATCTTATCCTCAGTTAATCACTGCGTAAAAAGGCACCACAATACAATAATAAGCTTAGTTCAAGCTATCGGCTGGGATGCCTTCTGCAGTGTTCAAGAGCACTCTGAGCATGTGTTTCAAATTGCTTAGATTTTACATAGCTTTTTTTTCTTTTTTTCTGTTGGGTCGAACAGGTCGATACCTGATTCCAGTGGTTTCACGCATGCAGAGCATGGAAGGAGACAGGCAGGAATTTGACGCCATCCGCAGTTTCAGGTCTGGTAGCGCTTCACACTTAGACAATTTTCTTTGCTGTATTTTTCTTTGCATTGGGTCTTTCTCTTTCTTGCTAAACCAAATTTCAGATAGAAATCAAAGAGGTCATCTTTTCTTCACTGGCATTGTTCAACTTCGTGCACATTTTGTTGCGAAGATAAGGTGCCCTAAGATCCGTCTATTAGAGGATAGCTTTCCATTGTTGCGAAGATAAGGTGCCCTTAGATCCGTCTATTAGAGGATAGCTTTCCATTGTTGCGAAGATAAGGTGCCCTAAGATCCGTCTATTAGAGGATAGCTTTCCATTGTTGCGAAGATAAGGTGCCCTAAGATCCGTCTATTAGAGGATAGCTTTCTATTGTTGCGAAGATAAGGTGCCCTAAGATCCGTCTATTAGAGGATAGCTTTCCATTGTTGCGAAGATAAGGTGCCCTAAGATCCGTCTATTAGAGGATAGCTTTCCATTGTTGCGAAGATAAGGTGCCCTAAGATCCGTCTATTAGAGGATAGCTTTCCATTGTTGCGAAGATAAGGTGCCCTTAGATCCGTCTATTAGAGGATAGCTTTCCATTGTTGCGAAGATAAGGTGCCCTAAGATCCGTCTATTAGAGGATAGCTTTCCATTGTTGCGAAGATAAGGTGCCCTAAGATCCGTCTATTAGAGGATAGCTTTCTATTGTTGCGAAGATAAGGTGCCCTAAGATCCGTCTATTAGAGGATAGCTTTCCATTGTTGCGAAGATAAGGTGCCCTTAGATCCGTCTATTAGAGGATAGCTTTCCATTGTTGCGAAGATAAGGTGCCCTAAGATCCGTCTATTAGAGGATAGCTTTCCATTGTTGCGAAGATAAGGTGCCCTAAGATCCGTCTATTAGAGGATAGCTTTCCATTGTTGCGAAGATAAGGTGCCCTAAGATCCGTCTATTAGAGGATAGCTTTCCATTGTTGCGAAGATAAGGTGCCCTAAGATCCGTCTATTAGAGGATAGCTTTCCATTGTTGCGAAGATAAGGTGCCCTAAGATCCGTCTATTAGAGGATAGCTTTCCATTGTTGCGAAGATAAGGTGCCCTAAGATCCGTCTATTAGAGGATAGCTTTCCATTGTTGCGAAGTTAAGGTGCCCTAAGATCCGTCTATTAGAGGATAGCTTTCCATTGTTGCGAAGATAAGGTGCCCTAAGATCCGTCTATTAGAGGATAGCTTTCCATTGTTGCGAAGATAAGGTGCCCTAAGATCCGTCTATTAGAGGATAGCTTTCCAAGAATATTTCGTCGCCAATGCAAATACAAGACTCAACGCCGGAGCATGGCAGATATTATGGCGGTGTCGTTTATTTTGATATATTATTTTTGCGTTTTTTGCACCCGTTTAATCGAACCAATCGCGGCGCAGTCCAGCCAATACTCTTTTTAACTTCGCAGCTAGTCTTTCTTTAGCCGGAAACAGAGAGAGAGAGAGAAAGTATAGAGAGAGTCAAGCGAAACCTAGATTATCAACAGTTTATTTAGGCATTTCGGAACTCTCCTTAAAGCTAGCTTCCTAGTCGGCACCGCGATGCCAGAATGAAGCTTTTGGAGTAGATTATTTTATTTTTAAAAAATCAATTTCTTCGGAGCGGTTACCAGAACAGTGACGACAAGGGTGCTGAAAATTTTTTGTAACGACAGAAAGTTTTCTGTTGTGTTTTCCGACTCGGATATTATTTGCTGTGCATGAATTGCCGTTTCTTTTTTTGGTGACTTATGTGGCACCCTCGTACGGTCAAGAGTTCCGTATAGTTTATCTTGGCTTTTCTTTTACCAAAGGTAATTTATGTTCAAGTGATAATGCACAATTGGTCGTGTTTAGAGTAGTACGTGGATTAAATATGAAATAATACCGCGTAAAAAAAGTAAGAGCGCGCAAGGACAAACCAGTCAATAGAATTTTATTAAACGCGTGCAGCGCAAATACCCGAATAAACAAGAAAAAACAAATGATAGCCCCAAGAGAGTTATACACATTGCATTGCATAGACAAGTGGAGTCACGCCTTTATTTCTATTTACCTTTTTGATGGAATAGTTTTCTCTGGTGGTGATAACTGAAAATGTACGCTTTGCTTGAGACACATTTCTCAGTCCACCAGTTACACAGCCAATTGCGAAAGCAGCAAACGAATGCCGCACAAGAAGAAAGTTTGAACTTAAGGAAAATCTTGCCACGGTCGAAATGCAGAACGAGGCAGAGGTCTTCCGATCATGTAACCTGCATACATAATGATCACGTAGTCAGCTGGCGTGATTAAGCGACAAACATTGTGAGTGTCTTTTTGAAGCCATGCGAAATTTTTTTAACAAAATAACGATACTCATAAGGTGGTGACAGTAAGTGAGCAGAAGGCGTTACGCTAATACACGAGGCCTGAAGATGTATTAGTGCGTCTCGGTCTGCACCCAGAGTTTCTCTAAAATAGCGGAGCAGTATGCCTCGAAATGTACAACTGCACTTCTTAATCCAACGATTCCGTTGTCTCACCACGATCCTGGCATCCTAACTTTGTGACTGATTTTACTTTGTTATTTAATCGGCAACAAGCTGTGGCGTACACCTGAAAGATACTGACCTTCTTCCGTTAAATCGACGTTTCTAGAAGTGAATTCAGCGTATGTGAATCGCTTCTTTTTTTTTTTTCGGTTTAAACTGATAACTCCAAACTCTATGAATACATAGTCATCGATGAGTACATCTCTGTTACTTGATTTCTTATCTAACAGAAATCTAGTACATTGTAGTTATTTCGCATATAGAGAAACTACCAAGTTATTCCTCTGGAAGCTTGAAAACAAAACAACATAAAGAGCAGCCAACTAGCCCGCCGCTCAGTTCGCGGCAAAGAGTGCCGTGCTAAGTCAACGTTCAAGTGATTGCCTGCGCGCTGGGAATACAAGGGTGCGTGCCGTCGCGCCATTCCTTTCAAGCCTGACTGCCTCACGTAATCATGCGATCGAACAGAAGCGGCCGAGCTGGGCGAACGGGTGAAAGAGGCCTGCGTGTCCGCACGCCATTCACTTAGTGCCAGAAAGTTGTCTACTCGGTAAAACCATTCGTTTCCCGGCCATCCCTCGCAGCGTTCCGAGTCAAGGGGCACGTCAAAAGGAACAGGCGTGCTTCAATGTCTACACGGTCTTCTGGCGAAGCTTTGCGTGAGAACTTGGTGTAAAGCACCTGCACTGCGAAAGTTCTCTTTTCCACCTTCTCAATAAATTTGCCCCGCGCCAACATTGTCAGGGTCCTTTGAGTTGTGAATTCCAGTCCGTTCTCGCGTTTTGTAAGGGCGGGAGAGGTCCCGACCGCCAAACAGAAAGGTCCGCTTGCGTGAAATGTGAGGTAGGAGGCAGGGCGGGGCGTTCCGAAGGCCAGTTCATTCTTCGATGGAAATGGCACAGGCCTTAGTGAAAGTTTGGCATGTACATAAAAGCACCGCAGATTTTCCTCCAACAGGCGCGGAATGTGGCACAAGAAATGCTCCAGGAATACATATGCCTACTTCAGTCCGCAGCCCCGTGCGATGTCCTATACAGTACCCTATACAGCTGAAGATGAAGTGCGCGAAATGAGCTCGACCCCGCCGCGGTGGCTTAGTGGTTAAGCGCTCGGCTACTGATCCGGAGTTCCCGGGTTCGAACCCGACCGCGGCGGCTGCGTTTTTATGGAGGAAAAACGCTAAGGCGCCCGTGTGCTGTGCGATGTCAGCGCACGTTAAAGATCCCCAGGAGGTTGAAATTATTCCGGAGCCCTCCACTACGGCACCTCTTTCTTCTTTCAGTCCCTCCTTTGTGCCTTCCCTTACGGCGCGGTTCAGGTGTCCGCCGATATATGAGACCGATACTGCGCCATTTTCTTTCCCCGAAAAACCAATTATTATTAATTATTATTATTATGAGCTCGAGCCGGAACGTGCAATACGCACAAAATATAACTGGTTACCCAAAGGCCAGCGCAGCGGGTGTCTTACGAAGGGAAACTTAGCCAGGTATTGCTGACAGTGTAGTAAGAAATTTCACTGAGAATGGGTAACCGTGGCTGGCACAAAACAAGATGGAAGTTAGCTCTCCTAACGATCACAAATACCCATTATTGCTTTGGGCTGCTAATTATAGATGCTCCCTGCACTTCATACGAGATTGAATCTTCCATATGGCAACACACGCCATTATGGAACAACTGGAAGTTTCTTCACTGCCTTGTCTGTAGTGCGATGTACTACGGCTAACCTGCCGCCGGGAAAGATTTCCCCTTATTTCTTTTAGAGTTATAGCTGTTAAAGCGAAGGTCCTTCGTACAGTAAATGCAGTCGTCGCAACCATTGTGCGGACGCTGGATGGTCACGATGCTGACTACCTCTACTACGTGCCCATATGATTACTTCGACGTGATCACGTGTGGCCGCATGGTATGGTCACGCGCAATCACATGACCACTCCGTGAGCGTAGTACGTGTCTCGTGTACGTGTAACCTCTTCGTATTATCTGATAACGACGAAGCTATCACGAGGCGCGGGATGACTGCATGACGCAAACACGATGCACGACAGGATGCTTAAGTTTCGCACCAACATATTCCCCACATCATAAAGCCCTCGTAGTAACCGTTCCAAAGCAGGAACACAATCATCACATACGCATGGCTGAGAACAGCACACAAAGCAAAAGCAACAATTTCAAAAGCACAATGTAGATTACGAGTGGTGTAATCGCCATTTTTTTTCCCTTATTTGATTGGCAAGAGAACTCACTGATTTGGCAAAGCGTATACCGCAGCTGTGGCAAATTCTGTGATGAAAAGCTCAGCAAGGTTCTTCAAGGTCACTAGCATGCCTCTTCCCAGAGACTGCGTGGTCCACATATAGCCCGCCCACGGTGCACGTGTTGTCACGGAGTTCGCAAAGGCTACTCTACTTATTTTGTTCTCCCTTTGGACAGTGCACGTGGAACCATGGGCCACCCGATCAAAGTTCAAACTGCCTCTCCTTTAACGACTCTGTCGCAGACCGGAGGACAAGCGAGACACGGACCGCAACGTCACAGCGAAAGCGGAGTGTCACACGGCCATTGTAACCATTTGCAGGAGACGCACGTGGTGGTGTGCGTGACGCATACAGGGGCACCGAAAGCCCCGGGCAAAGGATATAAAGAGTAGACCCCCCCCTCATGCTCCGCGCGCGGCGTGGTAACGAACGCAGCAACGCAACCTCGCTCGCTCGCGGAGTTAAACAACGCCACCGTCGCCGACGTGCCCGCTTTAAACATCGCGCATGAGAAGAAAGCTGCAACTCGAAGCCACGGCCCCATAACCCCGACGGGCGCATGCAAGCTCTGGCGCGACGCCATAAACGGCTCGGCGTCTCCATGCAGCGGAGGACACTGTCCCACTCGCCGCACATCTGTGGACTCTCCTTTGACCGCGCCGCTCGCCTGGTGAGGGCGGCTGCGGTCAGGGGTGGCCCCGAGGTGGGAGTACGTTATAGTGCTCACCATCCCCGCCGAGCGTCGCCCATGTCGTTTTCGGCGCGAAGCTGCAACGGTCGGTCGCTCGCTCGCTCGGCGAGGGATGTTGTGGGACACAGAGTCTCTTTCTCCTTCTGGGCGGGTTGTGAGCGCCCCAGTTTTAAAGTCACATTTCGAGTAGCGAGAGAGCAGAGCAACGCAGTTGCGTAAACCTTCCCCCTTCGCAGGGCCGAAGCTATAGGGGGGCGATTAAATCCGGGCTCGTAAACGTTTTTACGGTTCCCGCTCGTTCTTAGGGTGAGGGAACACGGCTTGCGGGGGTCTGGTTCGTAATATAGAAAGGGCGAACTGTGGCTAGCTGTGCGAGGTCTGCGGACCACCGCCGTTGCTGGCTAGGTTTTATACGGTGCCCCCGACGTCTTGGAGGAAATGTTTCTTTTCCCCTCCTCGCCACTCTGTACAGCCCTCCCTCAGATCCACGGTATCTTGTTGTTACTGTTTTTGTTGGCGCCAGCGTGGCCGTTTTCTGTGGTGCTGATTTATGTCGGAGTCACTTATCAGCCTTATACGGGCCGTTTGTAAGGCTCACCATTAACGAACGGCTTCCAGCAAGGCTAAATCACAGTTGTACGCCACGGCAGGGGTGCAAAGCTTTATTCGCGGCCGAAGTCGATCGAGAAAGGTGTTCGAGTAATCTGAAGCAGAGGACTTCTTGCGTGCTGCGAAAAAAAAAGAAAATAATAAGAGCGTTGCAAACTCCTGACCTCAAGCATTCCGGCCCCGCGCAGAGTGGCATCAGGAAGTGATGTAAAATGCCGTTTAGAGGTACTTTTCTAAATGTCAATAGAGATCTAGATAAGTCTAGAAAAGCAAACGTCCCTATAAGTCCTAAACGCCTTCGCTCAACGTTGTTCGCGTTACCTTCCTCGGTCGTTTTTCGCGCGATTATAAGTAATCTTCCACCTCAGGGTATGCTGCCTGTTTGAAAAGAACTAGGTACGTGCGCAAATGCAAAGCATACTCGAAAATTCTGGACAAAAGCATTTTTGAGCGAAAAAATCATTTACGAACGCAATTTTTTCGTATAACGGAAGATTTCACTAGAACAATCATTATATCCGCAGATCAGCCGACGGCAGTCTTGCATTTTTTTCTATTCACGTTTTCTATCGTCAAAATCGTTCTCCATTGGTTTTCTATGGCAATCTTAACTGTTCGATGCGATCGATGGAAACACTTAAAAAAAAAGATTTTGCTGCATATAACAAATGGACCATTTTCCTTCAGTATTTCCATAACAGTATCTTCATAATCATCATCATCAGCCTTACTACACCCACTGCAGGACACCCTTTGCCTGCGAACTTCTTAATCTCATCCGCCCACCTGACCTTCTGCCGCCCCCTGCTACGCTTACTTTCTCTTGGAATCCACTCCGTTACCCTTAAGGACCAGCGGTTATCTTGCCTTCGCATTACATGCCCTGCCCAAGCCCATTTCTTTCTCTTGATTTCGACTAGGATGTCATTAACCCGTGTTTGTTCCCTCACCCACTCTGCCCGCTTCCGATCTCTTAACGTTACACCTATCATTTTTCTTTCCATGGCTCGCTGCGTTGTCCTTATCTTAAGCTGAACTCTTTTTGTTAGCCTCCATGTTTCTGCCCCGTAGGTGAGTACCGGTAACATAAAGCTGTTGTACTCTTTTCTCTTGAGTATCTTACAATTTTTCAATTTTCAAAATTTTTCTCCGAGAATGTTGGACATGATAGGGAAGCCAGTAACGTAAAATCCTTTGCGATCAGAGCGCTTAGGGCAACACTGAGGAGGCATTCGAGTTGGCCGGTATCAATAGATTACCGCGATGACAAACTGATGACAAAAAAAAGTTCGCTGAAACACAGCTTTTATAAGCTATAAAAGGCCAAAAAATGAAGTCAGCGATCAAGGACCGCTTACTGGTCTAAACAATATCACCGACGTTACTTATCTGAGTGAAGTAGCGGGAAAAAATTCGTCATTTTGAACTCAGAATTTTTATCAGTGAATACTTGTTTTAATCCCGAATGCATGTCGACAGGCTAGCAATATGTCAAACAATCAAATTTTATTAAGAAAAGCATCCATTTAAGTTGTTCGCAGCATAGATATCAGAGGAGTTTAGCTTAGCGGGGACGTACTAGCGTAGACTCATGCTGATTTGCCGGGCATCGGCTACGCATGCGCATTACCCGACTGGCCCGCCCCTTTCACTGCGCGTGCGCTTGAGGCATGCGGTATTACGCTAGCGCGACTGCGCTATGTTAAGGCGGCTGCGTTTTTATGGAGGCAAAACGCTAAGGCACCCATGTGCTGTGCGATGTCAGTGCACGTTAAAGATCCCCAGGTGGTCGAAATTATTCCGGAGCCCTCCACTACGGCACCCCTTTCTTCCTTTCGTCTTTCACTCCCTCCCTTATCCCTTCCCTTACGGCGCGGTTCAGGTGTCCAACGATATATGAGACAGATACTGAGCCATTTCCTTTCCCCCCAAAACCAATTATTATTATTATTATTATTATTATTATTATTATTATTATTATTATTATTATTATTATTATTATTATTATTATTATTATTATTATTATTATTATTATTATTATTATTATTATTATTATTATTATTATTATTATTATTGTTATTATTATTATTATTATTATTATTAATATTATTATTATTATTATTGTTATTATTATTATTATCATTATTATTAATATTATTATTATTATTATTATTATTATTATTATTATTATTATTATTATTATTATTATTATTATTATTATTATTATTATTATTATTATTATTATTATTATTATTATTATTATTATTATTTTAGCGTAATGAAGACGTAATAGCACAGACGTTTACCGGTTTACCGTATACCCCTCCGGCTCAAGCATAGTGGCCTGTGTGGGGCCACGGCGTGTTCGCAGCAGGAGTCCGGTAAACCGGTACACGTGTACGCTAATGCGTCGCCACTGTGGCAAAAGTCTGTATTGATAGTAGCAGCGTACACATGTACAGCTCAGGTAAGTGAGAAGCAGTCTCTTGCTCCATGTTGCCCCTTCGTAATAAAGATAGGCGCAATTTAAGCAGCCCTATCTTTGTGTCGTTGCGTATGCTTGTCGACAACCTAGCAGTTGGACTGGGGCGCCCCTTGTATGCAGTTGGCGCGAATATAGCTTGAGATAAAGAATAACGATGGATGCATCACTGTAAGTCAATCTGCGACGCGGGTATCAATGTCTCGGTGTCCGTGCTGCTAAAGATAACCAAGCAAGAATTAAGGACAGAAGACGTGAGCGAAATGCCAAGCAATTGAGCGCTGCGTAGCCCGAGTATAATGAATGGCATTGAAGCGAGACTTATCTTTATACGGTGTGTGCCCTGAATGTCTTGAAAGAAGGGAATTTTAACGTGGCGCGGTCATGGGGCCACTACGGGTTCTCGAACCTTAGGTGCTGCGGCACGATGCTACAGTGTTTGCAAGATCCCTTTTGGCGCAATCTTGTTAAAATTTTGTTATATTCATGAATTAGAACGCTGAAAAAAAGATGATGCTCGCAAATGTGCTGAGGGTTTACACCAGCGCGGATTCCTAATCTGAACCCCCAACTGGAGATGTACAGCATTCTCTACAATCGTGCGGACGTAGTTGCCTATATCGAAGCTATACTGACACAATTACTAAATCACTAACGCTTAAATGCACTTTTATGAACCAAGTGACCTAGGTACGTAATATAGGCTGATCAGCGTTACTTAAATAGCCTTCCGGACTTAGATGCAAAATGTTGCACTCTTTTCAAATGAAAATTGCTGAACTACACAATTCAAATGTACTACGAGCTAGGTAGGTTTATTCGGCTACAGGCATGAGTTCAACGTCCGCGCATGAGAAGGGATGTGATCACACGCGTAGTGAGCATGAATAAGATTCGGGCCGAACGCCATCACCATTGTGCGTAAATATTTCACAGTGGTTCAGTGTTCACGGTGGAGAAATTCGGGCTGCTTCGCCAACTCTGGCGTGCTTCTGGATTATAATACTTGTCAGAAATATACAACCAACCGTGTTTGCTTCTCACCTGTGTAACGTTGCTTGTTTCACAGGCTCGATGTTCCAAATCTCCTGAAGGGGGAAGAATAGTCATCATCCTCAATTCTCCGAAGCTTAGGAATCTCAGGGATGCTATAGAGGAGCCCACTGCAGGACTTGTAAGTAACCGCTTAGGCTGCATATTTTTGACAAAAAGTGTACGCATGTGCGTGTGATTCAGTTGTGCGCGCGTACCCCACACCAGCCTCCTCGCGAGCAACTTTCATTTTCGTTGGGAAAGCTCCCGTTGAGATCATAACATTGCAGGTGTGTGCAATAGGAGTTCTCACTATCTGACACACGGCCTTCAGTGGTTTCGGTCCGATTTCACCAGCGCCAAATGTACACCCGTCTTTTAGAAACAGTATTATATCTTGTATTTCGCCGGGGGATGAAAATATTGTATTCGAGTTGTTTAACGTAATGAACAGTTCGCGCACCAGAAGATGTATCGGTCGCGTCATTGGAAGGAGCACTAGCCGCAAAAAAATATTCATTAAGCTCGTTTCCTACCTCTGCTTCAGATAAACCAGCATTCGGAAATTTGAATTTTTTCCTGCACTGTTATAAATTATCTCTCACAAGATCTGCCATACCAGCCTGGTATTACCATTCACCTGCAGAAATATTTGAAGTTTGAAGTTTGAAGTTTATTATAATTCTGACAATACAAGATTTTCATGGCGCCGGAGCAAAAGGCGAGACTATACCCGCCTGACTAGGCCCCTGGCGCCACGAGCACAGCAGACAACAGTGCACAAAAAAAATGTATACATATATACACATAATACACACATATACATACTTATATATACAATAGACACAATTATACATACAATAAGTCAATGCAACTTAATAGGTATAAATAATGCAAATGAAGAAATAAAGATACAGAAAGGCCAAAAGCCAATTGTTGGAAAAATATAGTTTTGATTTCTTTTTGAATATTGAAATGGTTGAAGAATCTTGCATGATATCAAATAAGGCATGCTCACTATTAAGTAAATTAGGAATCTGCCACTGTAAAAGCTGATTGCCGTAGTTTGTTCTAGTTTTAACCTTAATAAAGTTTCTAGCTCTTAAGGTGTAGTTAGTTGTGGTATTAGTATATATAGAAAAAAGTTATCACGATTACTTATGAATTCTAAAAATGCTTTTTCGGATAATTTTTGTTTATATAGATTAGTGACACTCAAAATATTGTCCTGGTGAAAGTACTCAGAGGTATGTTCGTACATCGAGAGGTTATGAATAATACGAAGACACTTTTTCTGCATTCGGAATAGAGTTTCCAAGTTAGCCCTAGAAGTGACACCCCAGATAAGTAGACAGTAGTGTAATCTAGAATGAATAGTAGAAAAGTATAACTGACGTTTAAGTTTTAAAGGTAACAGCGTGCGATGCTTCAAGTTTTACTTCAAGTTTTATTCAAGTATCCAAGTTTTACTTCGTTACATCCGACATTAGCAGATTTGATGCCTTCTTAAATGCGCAGGAGCTATTTTCATCTTTGCTTAGGCTACTGTACAAATCAAAGACGCAAATGAACCCGTGCTTGCTACTCCTGGATTGCGGCCAAGTCATGGTTTTGCCATTACCGTCTCTGTAACTACATGTGGCCGGCGTCGTGACAATAGGTCATCGCATTTCAACATAATCATCTCTTTCATTCAGACTCTATTCATTTCAGCAGTTTCTCCCTTCTCCTCTCTCCTTGTGTGTAGTAGCAGGACAGAGATGGTTACTCCAGCAAACCTCTCCACCCTCAGGCTCTTTAAAGATTTGTTTCATCTTTGCATCACAAGCTGATTTCAAGAAGAGCTCTTAGATCTACCAGTTGGGAAACACCGCTCCAAAAGTGGCTAGTCCCGGGGACCACTTACCAGGTGGTGGCGGTGATCATGATGATGATGATGTGATCATGCTCTTTGGAAAGGGTTAGCAGTACGTACACATGTGCTCAAGCCGTGCTTACGGATGGTGGCGGCATCTGGAAGCGGCCAGTGAAAGCTTTCGCTAGATATGGCCATTCGTAGTCGCCATTATCCTTTGAAGTTTTTTTTATCCTCTTTTACCTCTTGATTACCTCTTGTCCCTCGGGCTGTTATGTCTATGAATTCTTGTTAGCGCACCTGTTTCACTGATTTTTTTTTCAATATCGCAGTTTTCAACTTCAGCATAGTTTACGCTATTCACCACGGGTGTCGCGTCAATCCGTTAACATGCTCTTCGTGCTTGCCCAATGATATCAGTAGCGGAAAATAGACATTTGTATTTAGCCTTCCTGGATATTAACGGGCCGTACGACAGCATAAATATGGAGCTCCTGTGGCGTTACTCAAAGATGGTGTTGGTCATGAGATAGCATTGCTAAAGGGAATATATACCATGATAATGAAGTTGAAATTGCATTGGTCGGGATAAGAAGTTCGACAAGTCTAGACGCAGAAAAGACTAAGGCATGAGGGTTGTCCGTTATCATCGCTGCATTCCATGACTGATAACAATGGAAAGAAGCTGTAATCTTTCGCATAAATTAAGCGGAATGTATGCGAGTAGAGTCTTCCGGGTTTTATCTATGCAGACGTTATTGTACTATTAGCTGACAGCTAGGAAAGTTTACAGACTGTATTTAATACTTGTGGTGAAGAAAGAGACGCTATAGGCTTTATTTTAGAGCCATTAAGTCAGGTTTGGTGACATTTAATGGCTCAACAGATCATACGCTAACAGTACCAGGGCATGAGATACCCAGGCTGGCAGAGTACAAATATCTCGGGGTATGGGTAAACGAAGGACATACATATATAGAAAAGCACGAAAATGCTATCAGGGAGAAAAGGCGAAGAGATGCCGCAATAATGAAACATAGAGCATATTATGGGAGTACAATAGGTATGATGTACTGAGAGATATTCGGAAAGGAATAATGATGTCAGGGCTTACATTTGGGGATTAAGTTTTGTGCCAGAGGCAAAAGTTCAGTCGGGCTAGAACCACAGGGTGACATGGACTGGAGACTGTTCGAAGCACGGGAAGCTGAGACAAAAATACGATAAGAACTCCTCAGGAAATTGGGTTATCGATAACACGTGGGAAGCTAAGGTATTTAAATACCTATACAGAAACAACTTTGACTCACAGTGGCGGGAAAGGACTGCAAAACAAACCGATAAGTATGCAGGACATCATGGCGGAGAAATAAAGATATTTATGGTTTATGGTATGTGGGAGTTTAACGTCCCAAAGCGACTCAGGCTATGCGGGATGACGTCACCACTCATATAGTACTACGTAGTGCTTAATAATAATAATAATTGGTTTTTGGGGGGGAAAGGAAATGGCGCAGTATCTGTCTCATATATCGTTGGACACCTGAACCGCGCCGTAAGGGAAGGGTAAAGGAGGGAGTGAAAGAAGAAAGGAAGAGATAGGTGCCGTAGTGGAGGGCTCCGGAATAATTTCGACCACCTGGGGATCTTTAACGTGCACTGACATAGCACAGCACACGGGCGCCTTAGCGTTTTTCCTCCATAAAAACGCAGCCGCCGCGGTCGGGTTCGAACCCGGGAACTCCGGATCACTAGTCGAGCGCCCTAACCACTGAGCCACCGGAATTAGAATTTTAATTTTGTCCCATTTTCACCCCCGAACATTGCTTTATTTTCTGCACCAAAATAAAGCTATAATTCCTCGTTTTACCGCTAACATTGCGCCTGCACGGTTTCACGAATATCAGGTAACATTATTTCATTTGAACTGTAATCTCAGAGCGTGTTTTGACCAGTTGATCGTTTCCTTCATGAATCGTTCACATCTCTTAAAATGCCGAGCATATGCGATAGGTTATTTATTTCACTGTCTGTAATATTTAGCACTGGCATGTAGTGTTCTGTAGAGCTTACAGGTGATTGAAATCTTTAGAGACATAAAAAAAACAATGCGTATTTTTTTTTTCATCGACATTAATAAAGTGCTACCTTTTTCTTTCTTTTAATGAAGTGACGCGTCTCTATAGTATATGGTTTGTGTTGAAGTTGCGTTGATTTATGAGCGCAAATCAGCATGTTCCTTTTTTGCAGTGTTATGCTGTGCATTGATTCCCTACTTTTTATGTATTTTTGCGAAATATTTAGTTTATTTCGTGAGACAGTTTTAGTTAAGTCTGCATAAGATCAGTACATACTTATTTTATTTGTTTGTACACGTCGACTTTGACGCGCGAGTTGACATTATGGTAGTAATGAAACGATGTTGACTTAGATTGATAAAATTCAAGCACAGTATTACTGGTTATACAAGGAATTGCAATTTTAATTGAGAGCAAAAAAAAACGCATAAACCAACATGACGCCACGTTCAACACCGATACTTTGGTATTATCGCTCTATACTAACAAGACAGTTAACGCAGGTGTTAAATAAATTAGCTTATGCTGCATTTTCTTCGTAAATAGAAGCTTATCTGCTGTTTAGCATGCTTTATTGTCGAAACTACACATATATTTAAAACACATGATGTGGCATACGACCGCTGTCGTTTATGTTCATTAAACATTGTTTCCCCCAAGGGGGGCGCATAAAAAGTGTATTCATTCATAGAAACGTTGTTCAAAAAGTTATACGCCATTCCAGCCGGATCGAGCAGCAGTTTAAAACAGCGGGCTCCAATAGCTCTAAGAGGTCGAAAAGAAACGGTTTTTAAAAACATAAGATCGCTCTCTTAAAAATGTGCGCATGGTGGTACGTCCGTTCCGTTCGAGACATATCACAAAACTCCCCATCCACAGCCTAGCGGGCACTTTAGTGGCACTTTTCACGTATAGATGGCAGTACAAAAACTAGCGTCGTATAGCGCTTGCAGAACCTTCCTCGGGATGGCGCCAAGGTATATGTGGTGGCTAGAGGAGAGGCGGTTCAATGAACGCCCGAGTGAGCGAAGCGCGGGAAATTCAATTCTGTTTTACTCAATGCAGTGAAGTTTACGAGCTTGCTGAAACCGTGAGGTAAACACGATGCGATCAGCTCTCTTTTTGTTGAAAAAAAAATGTTCATTTTTCTTCCCATGCTAAGCAGCGCAGCTTTTGATTATAAAAGATCTCATTAGTTGCAGCAGTTCTTTGGTCTTTATGACCCAAGATTCACTTTCCAGTGACAGCATTATGCTAAAGTAAGTTGTCTATCAGTATGGCTATTGACCTGCACTGAATTTATTTTATAACATCTCAGCAAATCAGATGAAGAAGAAGAAAGGGGGAAGAAGGGGAGGGAGGTGGTCCTTTCTCCTTTTTTGAGTGCAGGTGAACAGCAACCTCTGCCTCCCGATTCTTCGCAGTGTGAGTATGTACCATCTTTTGAAAGGCTAACAACAACAAATGCGTGCCCTGCTACGTGGAATATAGTATAATCCGAGCTTGGTATTTATCTACGCAAGGAGTGAACCCTTCTACGCGTGGAGCGAACCTTTCTACGCTTCAAAGAACAGGAATTTAGAAGGGCATGTTTTTTTTTTTTTTTGCTGTCCTGCAAAAAGGCGCGGGCGACATTGGCCACAGCTTGGCAGTCGAAAGGCATATAGCGGCCGGAAACTTAGTCCAGCGCCTAGACGGCATTTTATTAATAAGAATGGGTTCGATACGGCTGCTTAGACGGGCTCCCTTGCGAGACTGTTGAACGTTACTTTGGTTTTCTGCATGTTAATTTTTAGAACCACTCGCTTGGCCAATTGCTTGGCCGTCGATTTTTTCGCGTTTTCTTTTTTTTTTTCCTGAGAGAAATATGTGGATTTTTTTCGACGTTTATTTCTGCGATTGGTGTTTTGACGATGATGATGATGATGATGAATTTTTATGGCGCAAGGGCATCTGTGACCAAAGAGCGCCATGGCACAAGGTATTTTTCAATTACTCAAGGTGGGGTCAAAGACCTATTTCCCAAGCATTTCACCCTAAAGAAGCCGGACACCAGACCAGGGGAAAGCTTGTACCCATTGTATCACCGGTGGGTACCCGGCGGCACCGGGTATCGAACCCCGCACCTCCCGCATGAGAGGCGGATGCTCAACCACTCGGCCACCGCTGCGGTCCTAGGCGATTGGCCTTTTACCTAAATGTTACACATGCTATGTTCAATTGGCTGTAGTATTTGGCTCGTCGACCTTGTTGGCTTTAATTTTTTTAGGAATTAAGCTTGTCTTGACAGCTCCCAACTTCAAAACTGCTCGTTAAGCATCTGCACTTGAAGTGTTAAAAGATGCTCGGCGCAATATCGGCTAGTGGCCCATATAGAGTTTCCAAAACAACAGAGCAATGGCAACACCATGCACTGAGCTTATGCGGAGGCAAGTTTGGGCCTCCGGTGAAGCGTCTTCATGTTGCATTTGTCCAGCACAAAGGGTCTGTGGGTCTGTTCGTAGTGAACGAATTCTACCGGAAACTCCCTTTTCCAGAAAGATCAAAAAGCTCAAGATCAAGATTTAGGGGCCAGCTGTGAAATGAAAGGCACAGCGGGTGCTGCGCTGCGTGTTCACCTTCCAGAGTGCTGTAAAAATGCTGCGAGCTATATTCCTAGGTCCTCAGCCACCATGTTCATTAGGCTTCAAGGACCTGCTGCTGGTGCCTACTTCCACTTCTTTGCCAGGACAAGTTTAACACCAAACAGAGGTCGCAGCTCGTAAACGACGGTTCTTCTTCGCCTGAAGCGTCTTCTTAACCTCGAGTACGAGGCATACGTCTCCTACAGAAAGGCTATTCAAATAAGTTTTCGCGAATATTCTCGAGTTCGCCGAAGTGGTTCGAGCTTCTAGCTGCTCTCTCTGACGTCATCAGAGCTCTTGAAGGAAGGCTAAATTGGGCGGTGAGGCATCAAAACATCGGCCAGAGCCTGATAGGAAACCATCTTGGAGAGCTCATAGTGGAGAGACTCTTTTGTTCAATACCTACTAAATTGTAGACAGCGTTGAACATAGCCCGTAGTCCCTGGCGTAAATTCAACCAGTGCTCACCGCCGGGACGGCTAACCCTTTTGACCATGATCTCGGCCAAATACGAGCTTTCTTACCTGTAGACAAAAAAAAAATTGTTTCCGCGCACTGACCTTTAAAAGGACGGCAGATTGGGCGAGTTGGTGTCCCATGGTAACAAGAAAATTCAAACAGCGCTAGACAGCGCCGTGTTTGTCTCCTCCTCTTTCTGGTCCGGTTGTCTGGCGTTGTTCGAATTTTCTGGTTACCATTGACCTGTAAGCTGTTTTTCAATGACTAAAGAAACTTTCCTGTATAGAATCGAGGCGGCTGCCTGCGCTTATGAGCTCGACCATGCCCACTACGCTCTTTGATGGAAGAAACGAAGCCTTGCAGTGATATTCTCGTCGACGTACATTTAAAATATCGGTGGCATCGTTCCGAGTGTCTCTTCAGCATTTCACTGCTTTGAAAAGGAAGTGCGAATGAAAACTTCTCTGCAATAACGGTCGTCGGCTAGCCTCATATGCCAGAAGGCTTTGCTTTTTCGGTTTTATCTTTTTTCCATTTTTTTTCTTTTTCCCGGCGCATGCTTATAGATGTTTTTCGGTTAAAAATGGAAAGTACTCGGCCCAGTTATAGCATGCAGAAGTTTCATAGAAAGAAGCTTGACCCTTCAATGCAGCCCAAGCTACCGGCCGGCCTCTCCGACTGGGATGTAACACTGTTATGTAGAGCAGTGCTGAGAGTGACGTCTGCGAACGCTCATTCCCATCCATCTGCAATGGCAGACTCTCCACCTCGAGAGCAGTGAACACTGCAGGATCGAAGAAATGATTGCGCACCTGCTTTGCCATTCAGCCACTGCCTCCGCTTTGGCAATAGGCCAATACTCTAGGACCTCAGCCTCAACCTTCATCAGTTAAATGAGACACGGGGGCACTCTTAAAGCATTTAACACACACACGTTTGAGCTCTATAGACTGTATACTGACTACGGGCGTCCTTTTTTACTACGAATCAAAAGTAAACATGGGCAGCCTCCACATTATGATATGAACCGTCATGCTTTCTCTTCCCTTGTCCCCTTCGCCACGTGAAAGGTAGTCTACCTGGCATTTAGTGGGGAACCTTTAAGCCTTTCCTCTCATCCGTCTCTCTCTCTCTCTATCTCCCTTCATCAAAAGCAAAATTCAATAATATGAGGCGTAAATTCAATCTAAAGTGCTTGCACTTGATGCGCGTATCGTCGCATTTATAAAATCCGAGTCAGAGGACGGATTTCGAGCATGAAATTTAAGAGTAAACTCATACATACGCATACTTAGAGAGAGAGAGACAGAGAGAAGCGTTTAATGGATATAGTATTTGGGTGGACCCTCATTCCAGGAGCCCATTGGCTTTTGCCGCCCCTCTTGCCTGGTCCACCAGCGAAAGCTGGCCCTCCGAATGTAAGCTGGACAGCGCCACCTCCCAGTCCTCAGTTGTTGGGTTATTGATTCTTGGTATAGCTGGGTTTTTCTGGCATTCCCGTACCATGTGGTATAAGTCAGCCACTTCACCGCAGAAGGCGCAGTGCGGGTCATACGAATTTGGAAACGTGTAGCTGAATTTGACAGGATTCATACAAGTATTCGAATGAAATTTTTTTACAATGACTCCTTGCTCCCTGTTTAGATTTTTGTGTGGTTCGGCGTATACTTTGCTTTGTCAGGTGGCGCCCCGACGCAGAGTGGTACGGGTCGGAACTTAGTGAGTCTCTTATTTTTGCTCACAATATACACGCAGCTTCAATATGAAAAGAAACAGCCAGGTCGAACAAAAGGATGAATTATGTGTAACTTCTACATTAAAGTTGAAAGCGTATCATGAGCGTTATCTGTTCGGAGTAAAACTATTTAGAACAAACGAAAAACATGGTGTTCAGCCCCACTTGAAGAGTAATTATTGCCTGAATGCGGAAAACGTGTTCCCTTTTATGTTCGAGTTCCCTGTACACGCTGCAAAAGTCATTAAATATCTGAAAATTCAGAAAACCTAGCTGTAAATTGAATTGCAAAAAAAAAACGTTGTTTGTTGTACGCTCTTCAGGTGCATCTTCAGAGGTGCTCGGAGCATCAGTCTGGACGCGTGGCTTCACCCTACAGCCACGAGACGCTTTGGGAAGTTGCCTGGAAGCAAATCTTCAATGGGAGCAATGTGCTACACCTGCATAAGGCTGCAAAAGGAGACCAAGGCACACTAAAGTGAGTTTCGATTTTTTGTTTTTGTTGTAGAATTTGCTGAATATAGGTGCACTATTATATTTTTCTGCTGCAATCACCTGCCTTTTTATCATTTTTTCCCCCGAAAACTAGGAAATAGAGAAAAACAGTAACTCATCTGCCGGAGCTCGCGCGATATGCGGTGGAGTGCTACGTGTTAACAAAGCGTATTGTTTGTGATCTTCACATGACAATGTTGTCTGGTTACACTAATCTCAGGCAAGTTGACAAGGCTACTTGATCATCTACAGCCGAGCAGACGGCTTCTATCGTAATACAAATAGCGCCGACAATTCATCCATGAGGGTATTTAAAATACGTCACAATTCCCCAGTCACGAAGGTCTCTTGTCCTCCCCTTTACGCCGTCGTTGGCACCCACAAATTCTAAAATGGCGGAATTCACTCTTTTTCTCAATCACGTCCGAAGACACGAGTAGGATATAAAAATTCCCTCGTGAAGAGCACTTTGCTCGTGAACTAAATGCCCATCAACGCACTACCAAAGCGCCAAACGGTGTCTATAGGGACTCTGCAAGTCAGTTTCTACAAGCATATATCCTGGACCTTCACGTGGCAGCTGTCAAAGACTCGACGGTGGCAGCCGTTTTCAATACTGGACACGTGAGCGTCGGGCTTCTTTTCCACGAAAGGAAGCGATCATCAAAGTGGGCCAAGCAACAACACCTGCTCCCTGCTGTGTCATCCAGCAAGCGTTTCTGACTATGGGTGGCGGTAGAAACCTGCACTATATAGTGCACTTTACAACTCCCATATCTTATCACACGTGCCCCTACCTGTAGTCGCTCGACCTACTACTCGGTGTCACGCAGTCAGTAGCTTATACTGCCGTGATAGAGATTGCGCGTCATTTCGCGTTTATTCAAGCGACGAGCTGAGTTGCCGCCGTCGTTGCTGTTATCTTCAGCCGCTGCGTGCTGCCTGCACACACAAGTTATCGTTTCGCTGCGTTTCTGGGCACTCTGTCGCGTCGGCCTGCCCTTGTCCACGTGTTAATATTTCAAGAGAAACTCAGTAATGGGAATCATGCGAGTAGGTTCGTACGTGCAGTCTTTGCCAAAAGTAACCAGACTAGACGGGTACCTCTCAGTCGCATATTGAAGTTGTTTATATGCCAGCCTCCAAGCTCTAAATCTCTGTGTGGTAAGGAGAACCCTTGTCATCACTTTCCGGGAACTTTTTAATCTTTACGGAAGCCGTAAGGGCTCTACTATTCGAATGAGAAGCAAACCGTGCAGCCTGGTTACGTTTGGCAAAGGCTGTAGCGCGCCAAGCGGCGCGCTGCGTTGTTTATTTTTGGCAGTGGTAGTTCCTTAGCGGCCCCGATAAAGATATAGGCAATGTTCATGCGCGATGCCATCTTGTTTCGAGCCCTATACCACTACACTAATACCAATCTTGAAGGGCGTTTCGTAACGATATGCGGCACTTGAGTGTGCTCATCAAGCTGTGTTCTGCTGCCTTCTGCTTGTCAGTCATCACTTGTGCTTTTTTGTGCATCAAGATGAGTGAACTTCTCTTCGAACTAGCCGCAATAGCGATACAGTGGCTGCGATGAAAACAATGTGGCTTCGGCCCAGGAACACAAATTTCGCATTTGAGGAGAAGAAACGCTAAAAGATCGCGCGCTGAACTTCGGTCGTCACTTAAAAACCCTGCATGTATTTAAAATAGTTCGAAGCCCCCTCCATCAAACGGCGTTCCTCGTAGCGCGCAAATTAGGCCTGGGAAAATATTATCAAGGACCCACGCCCCCTGCAAAAAGCTCTGCGAACGCCTTTCTCAGGTATGGACAAGACATGTACAGAACTTGTCCTGGACTTGTATAGGACGTGTGTCAGGCGCAGGAAGGTATGCAGATGTGTTGAAGACAAGCGACTTCCGTTTCGCCTTTAATCTGAAATCAGTATGCGGTTTTCTTTCGATCCTTGCGCTGTTTGAGTATCAAAATGAAACAACGCACCCAGATGTCCATCCGTCTGTGGAAACTCTAGAACACATTCCACACACCGGCTCTCCGCGAACGGCATGAAAGAAAACACGTCCCTAGAGAGACAGGTGGATCACATGCGCAGTGCGTGCTCGTTTCTAGAGGCAACACACGAGGTCGCTTGCAACATATACGCTGTATAGAAATAAAAACCCCGCGCACTGCGGCGCCGCCAGACTCCCAGATGATATCTCCTTTCATTTTGCCTCCTCTTGTCCACGCACGCGCGTCGGACAGATAAGCGAGAGAGCCACCATGCATCCATCCGCCACTGTTGCAGTTCTGTGAGCCGGGACTTCTAAAGGGGCAAAGGGGGAAAGCTGGGGGAGGAGGATAGTACTCTTGTTTTCGTCTCGGCGGCACTAGCATCGGCCGTAGCTAGCAGCTGAGCCGAGGGCTGACTCGGGCACCTGGTCCGGGCGCGTCCATTAGTGCATTAGCTGCACATCCCACGCCATGGCTCGGCGCGCTTTGCTGCTGCTGCCGCCGCCTCCGCGCTTCTGCTGCAGGCCGCTTCGTTCATTACGAAATGAAACGCACTTTATAAATTTTGGGCCGCGCAAATACGAGCCCGCCGCCGTGGCTCTTGGGGCTTCCGGCGAGAGAGCGCGCGCGCGCCGGGATCCACTAATTCCCCGGTCGCCATTAATTCGGTCCTCCGCCTCGCCTCCTCTCCACGTCTCTTCTTACCGGACGCCCCCTCGTCCTCGGTGGCCCATCTTTTTACCCCCTCCGTAGCGCGGACGACGAGCTGCTGCTGCACATTGATTGCTACATATTCATGCGAGCGTGCGGCTCCTTGGAAATTTTTTTTTTTTTTTGGCCGATCGAACTCCAGGCTGCGGCCTGCACCTGCAGTGCCTCCGCTCTAGCGACTGTCAGCCGTCGGTGTTGGCGCAACTTGGCTGGAGCGTCTTATTTTTGTCAGTACTGAATGTGAAAGAACGTACTGAAGTTTGCGAGGATGTACGGCTTTTTTCACTCTGCCGTCTGACGAGTGCTGCTTCAAATTCGGCAAGTGTGACACGAGGTGAAGTAACATTTCTCTATAGCGATTTAAAATTAGAGCTGCCTTTTATAACTGGTAATATGGAGCTTAATTGTACTGATACAATGCAATCGTTTTCCACTTCTACACTAATCTGGTACGCTGTGTGGTATGTTATGGTATGGTATGGTATGGTGCGGTATGGTGTGGTATGGTATGGTATAGTACTGCGGGACAGTGGAGGGTAGTGGAGGGGAGGGCAAGTAGGGTATGGTGTGGTGTGGTGTGGCACGGTATGGCATGGTATAGCATCCTATGGTGTGGCATGGCATGGTATCGTATGGTACGGTGTGGTATTGTAGGGTAATGTAGGGTAGTGGAGGGGCCGGTACGGCAAGAAGGGATGGTGTGGTATGGCATGGCATATGGTATGGTATGGTACGATGTGGTATTGTAGGGTAGTGGAGGGGAGGCAAGGAAAGAGCAAGTAGGGTATGGTGTGGTATGGTATGGCAAGGCATTGAATGGCATAGCATGTGATAGCATGGCATGGTATGGTATGGAGTTTCACGCCTCCGAGTTGAATGTGGTGTATAAGACACACGCCGAAAAGAAGAGGGGGGTTGGCCTGTCGATTAATATCGGCCATCTAGAGTTCTGTAACGTGTGTTTACATGACACAATACATGTGAGTTTTTGCATGTTCCTCCATCGAAATGCAGCCACATAAGCCTTAATTCGAGCTCACGACCATAAGCTGCAACTGGACAGTAACTGAGCCAAAGCAGTGGGTCCTCAGCTCACAAATATTACATCTCTTCGAATGTTCACGAATATAGTTTGGAATTGTCGAAAGGGTTTTACGCACGTGGCAAGCATCGACATGATCTGCAAAAACCAATTTCAGGGGAGAAAAGCCTCAGCACTGTTCGCGAACTTCAAGAAGATTTAGCCAATCCAAGGCAGCTGTCCAGATCCTCCAGGACAGTCACTTAGAAAACAACGGCAACCCATAATTCCCAATCATGCGCAGATAACGAACGGCTTCGACATAAACGATTAGAAGCGGCCGCTTTTCAAGTGAGATGACTAACGGAAATAAGGGAAGAAAAAACAAACGGAAGAGGCGCTAAAGAGCTGTGCGTGAGACCTTCAGAACTCCTCCTTCCTTTGTTGCCTTGTCAACAAAGGGTTGTTGGAGCCAGACAGCCCTGACACAAGGCTTGAATTATCCCCAAGTGATTGAACATTCATACGTGGGTGTTTGTGATATACTCGTTTCTATAGCGCACGAACGCATGAACTAAAGTACCCGTGCGCGTACAGTTATCAGTTGTTATAGGTCCGTTCACGATGACAGCATAAACACACGTCATATTGGCTTCAAGAAAACCTTTGTTTGCCAGTGGGCGAAGAAACTCCCGCACTTTTCGCCCTGCCGTGAGGCGCAGATGGTGACGTCAGCGATAGAGTTCCACTGGTCCCACTTAATACAATGTTATCTAAAGGGACCGTAGGCATTCCGTATAGTGCTCCGCATAAGGAGTAAACGAGTGTCAGTTAGAAAGGGTGGAAGACGGGCAGACGCCATTTCTTTCTGCTGTTATTCGCTGCATGTTTATGAGAGGTATTTAGTAAATTCGATTGGTAATAATTGGGAATACACGTTAATGAAAACACCTCAGGAACCACCGACTTGCTGAAGATATTGTCTTGTTAAGTATGCAAGAGGTTGAGCTGCGATGCGCGTTGGAGGATCTCTAAAGGTGCAATGCAATGACAAGCTTAAAAATTAACTTCGAAATAATATTAGCAGTCTGGGAAGGGAACAAGAGATTAACATAAGCAGAGGCATACTGCATCATTGAGGAAGTCAATTTAACTGGGCAAAGAAGTTGGCATAAGATTCACACCACAAGGAAAATGTGAATAATAGAATTATAATGGCTTGAAGTGCATTTGGATGACACTCTGGAATTATGAACAACAGCTTTTCGATATCTCTGAAAATGGAAGTATAGGGCAGTAATATCCTGGGGGGGGGGGGGGGGGGGGGGGGGCAGCTGGCACAGGACAGGGTTAATTGGAGAGATATGGGAGAGTCCTTTGCCCTGCAGTGGGTATAGTTAGGCTGATGATGGTGATTATCCTGCCAGTACAGAGAAAGGGAGCCTAAATTTTGAGGCTTAACGAGAACGCTAGCATAAAGGTAAAAGACGAGCTTTGGAAAGGAACGTTAAAGCAAGGTGCGAAGTCAAGAGACAACTGATAGCAGCGTGGATTGGCGCACGAAGTCGAGTTACTAGAGAGTTATAGCACAGCGTGATCTGCTATCGTGAACCGCTTCCGCGGGACGCCACGGCGAGTGCGCAGTTCGCCCTGAGGGCGCCAGATGGCGGCAGGTACCGGGGAGCTGTAGGGAGCTGCGCGCACTCTTGCCGCGTCGCAACCAATCAGCACGTGCGCACTGGAGCCGCGCGGAAGAGGATCACGGTAGTAGATCGCGCTATGCTATAACTCTCTAATGATGTACTAGCTGACATGAAGAGGACGTAATGTACTCAGACACGATATTTAATGCGGTGAACAGATAATGAATCGCCTGCTGTAGAGAAGCGGAGCGTATTCCAAGTGATAGGAAACGACGCCAGAGGGAGCAGGGAGTCATGCAAGGAGATAAGATTAGAGGAAGTTTGCTGGCAACAACCTGGACGGAGATTATTATTATTATTATGACAATGGTGAAAGAAGGTGGTGGCTGTGGTGTGATGGTGATGATGATGACGACGACACCGAGCCC